>NC_133538.1:252292406-252592406 GCF_048544455.1 Silene latifolia | reverse complement strand
GAGTAGTGTTGGTTCTTTCTATTATTTTCTTCTAAGATTACCATTCAATAAACATGCAAAATGTTCATGAATATTCTCTCTTCTCTCTCCTTAATCTTCATCAAAGAAGATGAGATTTTAATCCAAATTTGTTCAAAAGATTACTAAAATTATCAAAGTAATATATGAGTATTAGTAATCAAATTTAAGGTAAACCACAATATAAACATCTAGTACATGTTAGTTTGTGGGTTTGAGGGATAGTCTTGGGTGCAACTAATTGGAGGGCTTCTATTTTGAGGTCATGTATGTTCATCCATTAATGGAAAGCTCAAGAACTAACAAGAAGAAGATCTTGTTGGTGCCCAATATGACCGAAATTATTATGGTGAGAAAATGATTTCTTCTCTTACCTTATTGATGTTTGCATGCAAAAGATCTAGAATTTATTTTATGACCAAATAAATATGAAACATATAAGAATATGTTATATAATGAGATATAGATTTCCAACATCTAGTCCGGGCATCCCTAAGCTGACAAGTAGTGATCAACCCAGCATCCAAGCCCTAAAGGGAGATAAAGTGAAACTAGTTAATCAAAAAATAAAAAAAAATATATAAAAAAAAATACAAAAAATAAAATAATAATGATAATAAACCCTTTGCAACCAACCTCTTTGGCTTGAGAAGTAAGAGCAGCAGCGTTTTCCATAAGGGAGGACAGGAGAGCCACAACCTTATTAGAAGATTCAAGAACATTGTCAGACAAAAGCTGGCCGCTGATATTGGCAAAAAAGTCATCTATCTGTGCCCGAGGAGCATCCATATCACCAAACTGAGCAGGCACCCCCTTGATGCTCGTTATTGGCTGAGCATGGATAGGCTACCTTTCTTCCCCCTTTTCGTCAACAATAACAGCCTCTCTTATTCTCTTGGAAGGCTGGACAACTTCTGGAGACACAAGCTTGGGCGGTCCCTTATGAGGCTGAACATCAGAAACTATGATATTAAGAGTCTTGTCACTTCCACTACCAGTAGCCTCTTGACTCCTGGATTGCTCAGAAATTCTAGCAACCCCAGCCTTCAAATCGGCAGCACTGAAGCTAGCCAGTCTAGCAGAAGACCTATACACTGAACAAAAAAAACAAGACACATATAAATAGCAGGAAATAAGTAACAGGAAGAAAACAGTCAACACAAAAATAAAAATAAGACGTACAGGAAAGAGCAGAAGAGGTACGCTTGCCTTTGGGCACTTTAACTACACTCAGCTTAGGCCTCATATACCGGGGCAACAAGTCTCTACCCAGACTACCAGGCCAAGTTATCTCTTCCTCGGGAAGAGCAAGAAAAGCCTCTATTCTTGAAACAGATTCCTCATCAAGAGGATCAAAATTCTAGTCAGGCGCTGGAAACATCCCTAAAATACTCAGGTAAAATATAATGCTTCAAATTTATATAAATTAAAATATATATGAATCAGGAATACAGGAAACCTACCACTCGCCAAATGAGGATATCTCAGATAGTCCAGGCCAGACCCCAAGCTATCAGTCCGGATGAATAAATAAGTCTTCGCCCAGCCTTTATCGTCTCCCGAATCCAGGTTAATGATTAATGGAGACATTTTGGACCTAATCCTTAAATTAAAACGACCAGTAGAATGATTCTTCAGATGATATACTGCCTTGATTTCATTGACAGTAATTGTATGTTTATTTTTAGCACATAAGTTCTCAATGGAATGGACAAGTTTCCAAACGATTGGCATAATTTGGAAGGGGGATATAGCTCGGATAGTATCAATCATTAGAGGAGTAAAAAGCAAGTTACAACCAGCCTTGAATGCCCACTCATAAATGCAGAACCAGCCTGGTGATGTCCAATTAGCCCTGACCGGACAAGAATCAGGAATCCAAACCTCGGCTGAGTCAGTGATCAATTTTTTCTCCCTTAAAATCCCGTCATAGTTTGTTTTTAGCAGATTCTCTTTAGAAAAAGAAGATTCAAGTGACTGGAGAGCAGAGAAAATAGAATCCTGATACTTGAATGCTATGGCACGAGCAGGAGGATCAACCTCAACCACCTCCTCTTCATGAGTATCAGTTAGTTCAACATCAGCTGCAGCCTTCTGAGGAGCAGGGCGTTTTTTGGCTCCCATACTTTTTAGTGTTTTTTAAAGATAAAGACTTTTGTGAAAACTAACAAATTTTTTGAAGAATTACAGGCAACAAGGTAAGCTTTAATTTATGGGAAAATAAGGAAGAGTTTCAGAGAGAATATAGTAGGAGAGGTAGAAGAATTTTGGTGAAGAATAAACTCACCTTCAATATCGTATTTATAGGGGCAAAATAACGGTGTGAAAACCCTAGAAATTGCAAAACTGTCAGCATGACATCATCAAGCTAGCCGTTGCAGTGTTTAACGGTCACTAGAAGTCTGAGAGTCATTGAATTACTGTGATTCTTTTTATTTTTTGAGCCCGGTAAATTGACATCTCACCCCTGGCCTGATCCAGCATGGGTAAAATGTCAAGGGGCAATTGTTAGGCCTAAATTAGCCTGGTCTGACTTCAGTCTAGCCTGGCACAATTAGGTTGATTGGGGCAACCAAAGTCTAGGCAAATACAATTATTGTTTTACAGGCAAAGAACACCAGAGGATAAGAAAGCTATCTGACCCAGGAGGAAAGACCTGATAACAAGCATAGAAGTAGCCTGATGGAACTCTCCAGCAGGATGAATTAATCAGCAGACAGGTAGGACAATTATACATATGTCCTATTCTCACGGAAGACAAGTCCAAGCACAAGAATATGCTACTCCCATAAATCACAACGTGCAAAAGGAGAAGAATAGGAAGTTGTTGAGGAAGAACAGGTCAACCGGATTAATAGGGAATGTGCCCTATTAATCAGGAAACGATTCCAACAACCAAAATGAACGTTGGATGGAGCATAATGTTAGATAGAAAAGTTATAAATAGCATGGAGGAATACTTGTAGAAAGGACAACGAAAACATATCAGATACATACAATTTATCAATTATCTTACCGTATATTCAATCTCTTATTCCCATATTATTGTTCAATTTATCCAAAGAATATACACAATATTATTAATTCTTCATCTTTTTCATTCATTAACTTATATTTTTGTCTTAAATATTGGAACTAGATACCTACGCTACTTAATCATCAGGCCGGATCCTTACAGGGAAAATCCCGCTAAAATAATTTTCATCCATGACACGTTTATTGCTTTTGAAAAATTGAAAAATCCAAAAAATTGCAACACTTTTGTAAAGAGTCTATATTAAGAATAAAGTCCCGTCAATGACGAAAATTGTTTTGACCGTGTCTTCTCCCCATCGATAGCTTGCATCTAGTGACGACACTTTCTTAGGGTATTTACACCTGGGAAGACATGCTTAGCATCAAAGCTTCGACTACCTTGTGAAACTCTACTAGACCCGAGACTTGGCCTATGATTGATAAAACTACTCAAATATGAGGATAGAGCCTCCATTTGGCCGGCCCATCAAACTGGTCACGTTTAGGATTTCTGAGTAGGTCTTCTTACATGGTATGTCAGGTCAAAACGCATAAATGTTGCGCTTATTCCTTAATACCGTAGAAATGTTTGTGTGCATACTTTTAGAGGCAATAAACATGCATGATAATGAACCTCACATAGCCATACAGCTTTTGTTTTGTCCTTTAGTCTAGGTCCCATTTTTGTGAAACCATTTGAGCCTAAGCCCATTTCCTTTGATTAACCGAAAAAATCAACTACATCCTAGACACAACACTCCCAATCGCGGCCTAGAAAGGCGTGCAACGGTCGGCGAAAGACCGAGGTTTGAAATGGCCATTATAACGGCGCGAAAAGGGTGTTTTTCGAAAGTTTGAAAATGACACGGAAGGACTTATGATCAGATAGCACATAAGCACTCACAGTTTCATTATATTATTTATTATGCTAACACGGGTTTTGGCTTAAAAGGGTGGGTTACACACCAAATAATCAAACCCCGATTTGCGAGAGGGATATCAATCCAAACAAAATGTGTAAGGAGGGTGCCCTAGCCTCGTGCTTGAAAGTGATGAAAGCTCTTTGACGAAACAGAAATGTGTAACGTCAACGGCATGCTTGACTCAATCGGGATTCGAAACGCGGGGATGAGAAAACTCACGCCGACGAGACGAGCCAATTGGTCGAAAAGGGTTAAGTTGTGGGCCCGGACAAGGAAACCCGACCGTGACCGTAATATCAATTAATGCATTCCAACCAAGACCTCGTTCGAGTCTCACCATCTAGGGATCACAAAGACGTAAGTGTCCTAGTTTTCCCCACCGGAGTCGCCAATCTGTGGACATAGCCATCTACACGGCAGGCCAATCTGTGGACGTATAGCGGTCTTTTTGAAAGCCACGCTCGGCGGCGTAAAAATGCTTTCGACCGGATCGTTTTAGATCGGTCGGTTTCGTCTCGGTAAGGATCTCGAAATGATTAGAGATGTTCAGAGTCGCCACCAAGCATTTGTGGGATGCCTGGAACCCATTCGATTTCCACTTTATACCTCGGTCAAATCGAAGCACAAAGAAGCGTTTGACATAGGTACTAAAGATAAGGAAATCTTCCCTCTTTTGCATCCTATCTCTAGAATGACTCTCGTACGCCCTGGATAAGGTCGTCCACTATCCAAAGTTTCTGAGTTAGAGGTGAAGGTATGTATTGGGAAGCCCTTTAATCAGACACCCAATCCCGCCCGCGTTAGCGGCCTCTACTGATCGATCTTGGTTGGTTGAATGCAAAAGTTGATAAAACGATTTAAATGCATGAATGCACATCCAATAATTTAAAACTAACATGTGAGAGCTTTCTAAGTCAGTTGATTTAATCCAAGTATCAAGTATAAGATGTCGAGTTGGATTAATGGTTGATTTGCATGCAAGACGGAAATTAAACATCCATTTACCGTATTAGGTTTAGGGTGCATAACATGATCCATTTGTCTTAGTAAGACATTTTGCAAATATGGTTTTGGATAATCAAATAGTCATCTGATCCGTCCTATATCTGGGTTAACCGGAGTCGGGATCGTCCTAGACTAATGCTGGAAGGGAACAGGCCCTGTACCAGACGGCTATATGAGGCGCGAGCCAGCCGGCGGTGTAAGGGGCCTCCCTCTGGTTTTGAAAATGAGAAATGGAGAGGCTGTTTAGGCGCGGGTTAGCCCACGGTTTATGTGCCGTGTTTTGACCTATAAAACGTGTTGAAAATGGGTATTTGAACCCGGTTTGATTTGAAGGGGTCGTTTAGACCGCATTTGTTGATTTGAAGAACTAGACTCGAATAATCATCATTATTTTGATAATATTCGGTGTCGGGTTCGATTTGAGAAACTTGACATGAATAGTTTTGAAAATGATTATGGACTAATTGTTTTATGTCCATTTGAATGTTATTAGTCGGTACTCATCATCGTACCCGGGTTAAAATCTGGCATGCTATGTAGAACCAAGGATGACTTTGTGTTTGTGACTAATATGTTTGTTTGAAAATGTAAAGAAATGAAATAAAAGGCTTTAAAATACCTTCTAAATGTCATTAACCAAATATTATCACCGAAACACTGATTTAACCGTCATGGTATGAGGAACCAAGGGTGAAAAATGCTTTATGGTTAAAACATGTGAAATAAAATAACAATGGTTCGAAAATACTTGAAATGGTGAGAACCGATTACAAATATGAAAAATGGATTAAGGGAAATGACGAGAACAAAAACGGTTGAATTCTGGTCTGAATACCCCATTTAGGCGCGGGCTACTTGGCGACCTAAGGGGCTTCTGCCTCAGACCAAAAATCTGTTTTGGCTCGTTTATTCCATGTTTTGGTTCATGTTATGCATGTTTAGCATGTTAGAGTCATGAAACGAATGAAAACATAATAAAAGAGGATTTTTACACCCTCACACTTACATGTTTGGTTATGGCGAGTGACCGACGTACGTGTAATAACTCGTTTGATCGGAAAAAACTCGGTTTAAAACAGTTTTGGTAAGTAAAAAGAGTGTTTTAAGCTTTAGTGATGGTGTAGTGGTCGAAATGGTCGGTCAAGTGGTTTAATGCACGATGACGGTACCAAACAATGTGTAAGGCTCGTGTTTACGATCGGTAGGTCGTAAATACGCGTCGAGTTGTGACTTAAGAAGTCGAGTCGAGAATTTAAAGGGAGAAAAGAGGGAGCGGACACTCGCGTAACTCTCAAATGGGTGGCATTTGAGGGGTATCTATAGGAGAATGATTGGTTGTGTGAGTTTTGAGGGACGTGGCCACCTGGGCTGCTAAAAGAGGCGCGAGCCACGTCGCGGGTCTTCGAGGTGTGTTGTCGCTTTCACAACAAACGCAATCATGATTTGTTCTATCCTAGGTTTTGTTGTCACATGTTTGGTACTTGACCAACATGAATCCGGGAAAACTTAAGGTAGAAGGTTTGAAATGTTTTGTTTTTGGTGGTTGACTCGGTTTGACTCGTTGTTGGAGTCGGGATTTGAATTTTTGAGTCGGTTTTTGGTCCGGTGTCGTTTTTGACTCTAGTTAGTGTCATTTCGACCCCGTCGTCGTGCATTAAACACTCCAGGTATTTTTGAATTGTTTTGAAATCTTTTATTTTCGAAATCGTTTTAAGTTTTCCGACGTAAAGTTGTACACAAACTGTCGATCAAACGCCGCGATTCCAAAACATGTTGTAGTCCGATAATCATCGGGTGTTTGTTGGAGTCTCAGCAAATACTGGGTATCTACAAATCCTCTTTTCTTAATAGACAGCATCACGAGCCACAAACCCTTCGTTCTCGTGATCATGTAGGGAAAAATGAGCACATGTTTACTATCGAAACAAGCTACAATTTAGGTACCATGCCTAACCATATCTCATATGAAATGTTGATGATTGCTTTAACTATGTTTTGTTTTAGTGGAAAATTTAAATGCCAAACAAATTTTATAACAGAAACTACCTCCAACACTATTGTAAAGATTCAATCATATCATATATGATTCTTTGTCACTTTCTAACACACCTTATCTAATATTATGTGCTTATGAAGGTGAACTTGTGATACCATTGTTAGAAATCATATTTTAAATATCACATATTTTAGTTCAAAGTTTTAGTCTTAAAAACTTAAGGATCTTATGCATGCAAAACAAATACAAGAGTAAGGAGAAAAACGGATCCTTAAATTTGATATTTCGGATATTTGGGCACAAGTGAAGTCTCCTACCTCACTTGTTCTTGAGCTTTCCATATGTTAGGATGATCCTCCAAAAGACTTCAAGTATAGAAGCCACTCCTCTTGATTGCTGATGTGAACATTATTTGCGCACATTTAGTTCCCTAATTGAGCCTATTTTGCATACTATTATAACATTCTATGGCCATTCTATCCGTCAAAATCTCCCTATTTGCTTTTCTATCGCATTTCATACGATTTGTAGGAAAGAAGATAATAAGGCGGAAATTCCCGTCTTTCGTGCGTATTCGGAAGCTATTTGACGATGTTTGATGGAGTAGTATGAAGAGGAAGCGAGAACTAAAGACCAATCCCACAAGAATAAAAAGGAAGTGGAGAAATAGAATTCTGTCACAGAAGATGAGCGGCTTACCCACAAGACGCCCGTCCTGAAGTGACAACCCGTGCGTCCCAGCGACAAAGACGGCCGGATTCCTCCAAAGAATCCGAGCGGATTCCCACGAAGACGCCCGTGCACCACCACAACAATCCGCCTGTCTTCCTCCTTGGACGCCCGGATTCTCTTACAGCAACTTTCGTCTTCTTTATCCATGAAAGATGTTCATCCTTCTAAAAAGACTAACGTTTCCCTGCTCTAAACTCAAAAGTGTAATTACTAATTTAGCCTTAGTTAACCTAATGAATCCCTACTATAAATTCCCCATTTGTAGTAATCAATTAGGAGGGGATCTCTCTTAGCTAGAACAAATCTTTCCTTAGATTCAATTAGGAGTAGATTAGAATAGATTTCTCTTTAATCTTTCCACAAATTACACATTAATCTCTCCTTAATTATTGTTCAAGCTTGTTACTTTTGGGTAATTGAAGATTATTGGGTTATTATTGGAGGATTGACAACCCTTCATCAATCAATCAAGTTTCTTCTATTATTCTTTGCTTTATTATTTGGAATCATCTCAAGTTTGGTATAATTCTTTTACCCTTTACTCTTTATTGTTTATTTCTTCATTCTATTATCATGTTTATACTTGTTGTGATGATTGACACCATTAATGACATGTTTCCCATGATAATGAGTGAGTAGTCTTTTAGCTAGGATTAGTGGGTAATTAGGGGAAACCAACATGGGATTGATTCATGCTTAATCTAATATGTTCACATGATTTAATTGCTTGCTTGTTGTGATGTCAACTTTATGCACATGTTATGTTTGATGAAATGCTAAGCCTATGAATCCTTGCAGTTACAACCATCTCTTATCTACTCAACTTGACTTGTAAGATATAAACCAACTCGAGTCTTGTTAGACCATGCATAGAAGTTGAATAGGAGGAAAGTAAGTCGACTTATAGGTGTTGTACAATCTAATCGATTTGGCTCTGGGACCTAACTCTTCCTATGAACCGTAATACATAAACCAACTCGGTTCCTCCACAACACTAATTGCTTGCTTATAATTGTAAACATGTTTGTATGGTCAAACACCATGAATCCCCTATAATTGTAAACATGTTTGTATGGTCAATCATAATTGTAAACATGATTGTAATTGTTTGTTTTACCTTATTGCTTGTATTAGCCTAGGACACAACTACAAACCCAAACAAATTGTGACACTAGCATAAATTGAGATAGATAGACTTAGAACCCAAAGCACACCATCCCATGGATCGACCTCGACTTACCGCTAACAAGTTGTTTGTTGAGTATTATAAATGTGTTTGATTGGATGTGTGACGACCAACTCTTGTCCTATCAGAATGGCGCCGTTGCCGGGGATGGTGCTATGTGATTAAGTTCTTGCTTGTTTGTCTATTTTGATTTTTGCTTTCACCTTGAGGAACTCGCTCCTCAAGGATTGTTCTTACCGTTATTATGTAGTTTCCATGCTTGTAGTTGTTTCCTTGTCTTAGCTATGATGGCTCAAGACTTGACATATGGAGTATGTGGTGTATCTTTTGAGTATGACTATGTGTATGGGGAGTTTGAGAAGCAAGTCAACACAAACCTACCTTACAACTCATACAATGAAAATCCTAAATACTACCCCAAATTTTCCAACCAAAATCACCACATCCAATACCCACAACAACCAAAAACCCAAAACTCACTTTACAACCAATTCCAAATGCCACAATACAACCACTTTCACATTTACCTACAACAAGAAGATGAACCCATTCAAAATGTGATTCTCCAAATGATGGGAGATCAACAAAACTTCTTCAAACAAATGCTAGAAGAGAGCCAAAAAAGGGACAATGTTCTTCAAGGCATTGTTGCCCAAGGTGAGGAATTGGAGATTCATATTGCCCAAATGAAAGAATCCCAAGCAATCACTCCCCACCGTTATCTGGACATTGAGCATGGATGCGAATTTGAAGTGGTAACTTTTGACATAAAAAGTGAATAATGGGAAGAGCCAATCTCCTTGAGCTCTTGTGACTATGAAAGTGTTGTGTTCGATGAGGAAGACATGAGGTTGAGTAAGCCAAATACTCTTAGCCTTTGTGAGTATGAGGGTGTGTCCTTTGAAGTGAATGTTGAGACATTGGAGAAAGAGTTAAATGAAGCCCCCATCTATGATTCGTATGAAGATAGCAACAATGATGATGAGCCTAAATGATGGACTCGTAATGTCACCATGCTTGAGGAGCCTATCCTTGAGACATTTGAGATACCCTATCATGAAGAAGAATGTCCCCCCCTATTCCTCATGAAGACTACTTGACACCTATCATAGAGCCAATAATCATTTAAGAGGATATGGTGGACCTTCTCCAAAAGGCCAAGGTATCGTACAAAAGCTACTTGGTGAAAAAGCTCAAAGAGAAGCTTGCTCGTGAAGCTACTTGTGGAGATTTGGCACCCACAATGACAACTTCTAAGGAGCTTGATCATCAAAGCCATGAAAATTTTCCTCCCACCTTGGAAGGATTGAGAAATCGAAATGCTATCATCATCACCGGAATTGAAGAAGAGGTTGGTGAGTGGAAGTCTACGGATGAAAATGAACCATACTTCATGGGAAAGAGTCATGGGCTTGTTTATTGGAAGCATTGGGAAGGCTCTAATGCCAAGGACAAATCAAAAGAAAGAGCATTTTACAAGCTTCCTTTGCCAAATTTCATGTTCAAATGGAGCAACCCAAACTTGTGTCTATTTGGAGCTTGTTCACAAGCTTTTGATCTCTTGTTAAGAGCCTTGAGCTCTATGGACAAGAATTTCTACAATTTGAACTAGTTTGGTGGAGTCCTATCTCAAACCACCATTTGTATGATATTTCTTGGACCCTTTACTTTGTATAGTATTGTACATTCTTGCATTTGCATTTGATTTCTTGCATGAGAGTAGTGAGACAGAGAGTCATCTTACATTTTTATTGGACAAATTTCAGAAAAAGATAAGGAGGAATAACAAATCGATGAAAGGGCATGATTGTGAAAGGAAAAAGAAAGAAGAAGAAGAAAAGAAGCTGAAGACGCCCGTCCCGAGGCCTAGACGCCCGTCCAGGGCCCTCGACAAAAAAACTGGTTGGCACTGTCTCAGAATCCGGGCGGATTCAGAACAAAAAGCTCGTCCTGAAGGAAGACGCTCGTATTCTCCACGGGGCGCCCGTCCTGAATGTCATCTGAAACAAGATTTTATGACTGCAAGGAAAGCCGAGCGGATTCTTGAAAATCCGCCCGTCCCGAACAAAACGCCCGTTTCAAAGCAGAAGCCGCCCGTCTTCTCCTCGCTCCCGAAATTGCTGAACCCCTCTCATAGAATCCGCGCGGATTTGAATGAAGACGCCCGTCTTCTACAGGCACGAAACGCCCGTCCCGCATGAAAGCCGCCCGTATTGTTGCCTTTTTCTCGAATAATCTGACCGAGTCCCACCCTTATCCGCTCGGATTCCCCCTTCTTCTATAAAATAGCCCCATTTTCCCCTCATTTCTTCACCATATCAAACCGTAAAACACTAATCTCTGATACGTGCCTAATGTATAGTCTTTTTAGCCTATTTTAGCACGTATTTCTATGCATATTTATACTGTTTTTATGGTATTTTTCCCCGAATTGGCTACTTTGGTGCATTTTGTCCTTTTTGTAGGAATGATCGCGAAAGTAGTGGATCCGTACTCTTTTTCGTCCTTTTTGCATGCATTTAGAGGAGGCGAGATTTTCCTGAGTGAGATACTGAGTTTGGAAGCATCGTGGCACGCAATACGAGGCACTTAGGCAAGGACATGAGCTGAAATGAAGTCTAGTCACTCGATCAAGCTGTTTTCCACTCGATCGAGTGGTTTCTATACCCCTAGTTGGTCGATCGAGCAGTTTTGCTACTCGACCCTTGTGTTGCAGAAAGAGTTTTTACTCGATCGAGTAACATTCCTGTCGATCGAGCTGTTTGGATGAAGAGTTTGTCGATCGAGTGGTTTTAATCCACTCGATCGAGTGGTTTTGATGGGTTTGGGCTTTAATTAGCCCGCGTGATGTTTTATTTCGCTTAAACTTATTTTGTTTGCTATTTAAGCACGCATTACTAGGTTAATTAGGAATATCTTTCATTTTATCAAACACTCTACTGTAAACTTGAGAACGTTGCTTTTCCTCTTCACTGTTACTTTGTTTCGGGATTGCTTTTACTCGGATTTTGTGTTCTTTACGCCGGATTCGCTTGGATTGTAATTCCCTTCTCTTTCTTAATAATAATTAATCTTTTTGGTTGCTTTAATTTCTCGTTGTGTCATTATTTCCTTTGCCCTAATTTTCATTATTGCAATTTGTTGTTTATTTATAATGTTTTCTGCTGGGAATTTAATTGCTGTTAGTTTAATCACCGATATGAGTAGCTAAACTCCCTTCATGTTGGGATTAGGGAATCTGCGGTAGAAATATGACGATGTAGTAAATGAATTAGACGAATTGATTATGAGACCCTGTCACTATAACAATTTAACTGTAATTTCCCGACCTAGTTGAGTGCACGCTTCTATGTCACCCTTTTAATCTGGCTAAAATTAATCCTGGATCGAAAGATTGGACTAAATAGGTCTGCTATAAACAGTAGACTACCCTAATGAGGACGAAAGTTAAGTTAGTGGTATTTTAGGATAGAAAGTGGACTGAAAGGACCTTTCCACATCCGTCTCACATTAGTTCGTCTGAATCATTTACAGCTGATTTATTAGACTACCGTAGTGAACCGAAATCCCGACATGTCCCTCTCTTCTTGATAGTTAATCATATTTTATTGCCTTTACTGCTCTTTACTTTATTTCTCTTCCTTTCAAACTTCGTAGTTTAGAATCAAATTCAAACAACCCCCAATTGTTACCCTAGGATTAGAATTAGGCAACTGTTAATTACATTACCTCCCTGTGGATTCGATACTCGACTGCCTCTGCTACATTTTAGTTGAGACCGTTAGGTTTTATCTTTGATAGGGTTGCGATAGCCGTGTCAAATTTTGGCGCCGTTGCCGGGGAGGCAATTTTTCAATTTTTTAGTTGTTTTAATTTTAGTCTGTTTTTCAGTTTAAGGGACATACGTTCCTTAGACTATTCTTATATCCTGTTCGTAGTTTCCTCTTATGCGCAGGTCACAGGGCGGTGAATTATTGCCTTATAACCCTGAGCTTGAGAAATCTCTGTGCGAATTGAGGCGATCACAAAGGGTATTACCGACAGAGGAAGAGCTAAGTACTCTGTCAAGCTTTCACGAGAACGAACTTTTCGAGGAAGATCCACCTTCATCTCCAGTTTCCAACTCATCAGTTGAAACAGTCACTTCTCCGGAATTTCTAGAAATGGCCGAAGAAGCAACCATCGCCAGTCACTCTGAACTGACAGCAGCAAATCTCTATAAGGGGTTTGAATTACTAGGGGAGGCGAGAAAATTCGAGCCGAAGCCAGCTTATATCAACCTGGTTGAGAAAAACCAATTTGGGGGAGCTGCAAATGAAGATGTAGCTAAGCACATGGAGACTTTTATCGATTATTGCTGCTCCATACCTCCACCTGCTGGTGTAACCCAGGATCAGATAAAAGAAACCATGTTTATCTTCTCACTCCGCGATGCTGCGAGGGAGTGGTATAGGGATTTGGACCAAGCTACTCACGGTATAACTGACTGGAATTCACTGGCCTTAGCATTCTATAAGAAGTACTTTTCTACATCGAAGACTATTGCCATTAGAGCTCAGATTACAAGCTTTAAACAAGGGCCTGACGAGAACTTTCACGAGGCATGGGTCCGCTTCAAGAAGTTGGTGCGAACCATTCCGCACCATGGGTTCGAAAAGTGGAGTCTATGCAATCAGTTCTATAACGGGTTGTATGACGATCAGAGGGCTATTTTGGATGCTGCAGCCAATGGCCGGTTTGCTGAGAATATGGGAGAGACTAAGGGGTTGAAGATCATTGATGATTTGGCCACCCATAAGGCTGAATATGGGAACTCCAGAGGTAATCAAAGAAGAGCTGTTGAATCTTCTTTTGTCGCTGCACTTGAAGCTCTCACTGCAAGATTTGATAAATTTGAGCTGGGAGGAGCTTCCAAGGAAGGGATGTATCAGGTTAATGCTGTGACAGACGGTCCTTTCGTCTATAGAAGATGTGGAGGAGAGGGACATGTCTCAGATCATTGTCCCAATTCCTATGAGTCGTGTGCTACCTTCCAACACTACAGGCAGAACAACAGTTACTACGAGCCAAATGTCCACCCCAATCTGAGGTGGAGTAGTCAGAATGTACTCAATCCCACCGCTCCTCCGCACCAGTAGCAGCCTTATATTCCTCCACACAAGAATCAACAAGGCTTTCAGAAGCCTCCTTCTTTCAATTCCCCTAACCATGGTGCATCATCTTCTGGTGGGGTGAGTGAAATGGGTGAGCTAAAGTCTATGTTGCAGTCCATTTCAAAGCAATTGCAGCTGAATGATCAACAAAATCAACAGAAGGACGCATCATTTAAGGCACTTGAGACTCAAGTTGCCCAACTTGCTGCAAATCAATCCTCGAGAAAGCAGGGTCATTTACCGACTCAAAATGAGAAGAATCCACATGAGACGGTAAATCTGATAGAATTGAGAAGCGGTCTTTCTTATGAGGGATTGGAAGTGTCAAAATCAGACCCTAGGGAAGCTAATACTGATGGTGAACAGTGTACTGTTAAGAGAAAAGGGCTCACGACAAAGGAATTACTCGATCAACTGAAATCTGGTGTTCGATCGAGTGGAACTGAAGATGAAAGCCCTCGATTGAGTGGTTTTTCCACTCGATCGAGTGAACAGGAAGAACATGTTGGTCGATTGAGTGGAAATTGTACTCGATCGACTGAAGCAGAAAGTGGTGTTGGTCGATCGAGTGGAAATTGTACTCGATCGATTGACATTGCTGAAGAAACTGCTCGATCGATTGACATTGCTGAAGCAGAAAATGTTGACGCTAAAGCTGGTGATAAAGGAGCAAGGACGAAGAAAGCTGACGCTTACGTGGATGCGAGCTATTCCCCTCCTACCGTTTCAAGTGATAATTCATGCTCATGGAAGATGAAGAGGACAACAATGTTCTTTGAGGTGACGTCCTCCGATCGAAAGCCCACCAAGGGGCTACTGAAATTTGATGGGAACTAAACGGGGAAATGCCCCGTGTAACACTTTGTAATAGATAATTTTTGAATTTCTTTTGAATTTGTTTTATTGCATTTTAATTAGGACAATTAGTCTTAGACAATGTTTAGCGTAGATTTAAGACTATAGACTGTGCTTTTGCGTATTTAGTACTTTGGAAAATTTTTGGATGTGTTTTTATGCAGGTTTGGGGAAGTTTCACGCATTTCCAAGGAGTAAAGACGAAATTAAAAGGCTTACGCAAGAAAAGTCCTCGATCGAGTACTTTTTGTACTCGATCGAGTGAAAATCTGGTCGACCAATCGCTTTTTCCAGTCGATCGAGTAAAGCCAAAAGAGGAACTAGTCGATCGAGTAAAACTTACTCGAGCGAGCAACAAGAGCATCAACAGTGCTCGATCGAGCGGTTTAAAACCACTCGATCGAGTGGAAATGAATAGGACGCAGAGAGTGTTTTCCTTAAACTCTTTCCTTTTTGTTCTTAATTCATTTTACTTCCCAATGTTTCGTCTAACACCCTTTTTAGATCAAATTCTTCCCCAAATCCCATTTTTTCTCTTGCCCAATCTCCAAATCCGTCACCTACATTTCATTGTTTGCTTATTAATCTTCAAAAACCCCTTAAATTCACCCTTATTTGTGTTCATTTTCGCGGTTTTAAAAGGGTTTTCGGGTTGCGAGTTTTTCGATTGAAATCCGCCATTGTTGCTTGTTTATTTGAGGATTATTTGCATTTGTAGGTTCATCATCATCAAGTAAGTGATCTCCATAACCTCTTGCATTTTAATTTCGATTACTTTGAATTTTATGAGGTGTAATTAAATTAGGGTTTCGAAAATCCATGTTTAGTCGAATTTTTCGACTTAATTGTGTTTATATGCCCTTAATTAGCTTGCTTGATGATCATATCCCAATTCCTCGCTGTTGTCGCATGTTTAATTCGGAATTTGCACAAGAATTCCGCGATTAGGGCTCTAAGTCGAATTTTTCGACTGTCAGACGGTATATATGCTGCCACGATTTGTTTAACCTCAGTTCTTGCCTACTTGCTGCTGTTGTTAACTGCTTTTTCCGCTCCCTATCGCCTTTACATGCTGTCAATTTTTGGGATTCCTGTAATGTGAGTCGAAACTTTCGACTGCCAGGGGACTTACATACTATCATATGCAGTTTTTCGTGCTGTTTTTAGTCTCCATTAGCAGTCATTACATTGTCACTTTATCACCATTCACGTACTGCTCTTCGAAATTTCTGAGGAATTGTTGGAAATTGTATGCTGTAGGTCGAAATTTTCGACTGATAGGGGAGTGTTTATGGTTTCACATGCTGTTTTCTATTGTCTTCGCCTCTGTTAACCATTGTTTTCCTCTCATACCCCCTCCCCTATGTTTTCAGGATGGAGTCGAGTACCTTACCCTCCACTAGTTCGTCCACCAGCCCGTCCTTGAGCGAGTCAGTGGCCCCTGCTGTTGCCACTACCTCTACCCTAGTCACCACTGCAGCCCCAGTCTTCCTTGTTTCAGCTGTAGGGACGGTCTTTGCTCCAGCTAGCTTAGCTGGAAGCCCAGTTCAGGCTGCCACTTCCACTACAGTCACCACCACAACTAGCACTACTGCTAGTCCCTTTCCTGTGGCGGACTCACCAGCAGCCACCACATGTACACCAGCCACCACTTCTACACCTGTGGCAGACTCATTAGCAGCCGTAGCCGCCTTCAGAGCTGCCCTAGTCCCTTACACAGTCCGAGAGCGAGCCGCTGCCTTGCGTTCCAGAGACGGAGGCCGGGGTCGTAGACTGGTCAGAGCTACACCAGCTCCAGTCACTTCTACTTCCACCACAGCTAGCACTTTCACAGCTGCTGCTTCTGCTTCTACTTCAGCTGCCGCTCCGCCTACTTATGAGACAGTTACAGTCCGAGGGGACACTTCCCTCGACTCCCACCCGGACTACCCACAGGAGGACGAGGACCCAGAGGTGGCAGTGGAGAGAGCTCGTGAGGAGGAGCGGAAGAGGAGAGAGGAGGAGAAGGACCCGAAGTACAAGGTGGATGGAGACGACGACGACGACGACGAGTAGATACTGGTCTACTCACTTCCCCAGTTTTCTGGCTGGTTTGGGGAAGTTCGTATTTTGTATATATCTCTTACTCTTTTATTTTGTCTCCATTATTTTATTTTTTTTATTTTGTTGGTTGTATATTCCCGTTCCCCCATATTTCTGCTGGTGTATGCTGGAGGACAACGAGGGCGTTGTCTGTTTTGGTTTGGGGAGGGTATTGCATCCTTTTGCGTCTGCATTTGCATCTGTCTTTTTGCATTCACATTTATTTTTCAGCCGTGCATTGTTTTATTTCATTGAAAATCCAAAAAAAAAAATTTAGAAAATTTCAAAAAAAATTTCACGTTTATTTTTGCATATAGGTTGAGTCGGAACGGTAGATTCCTATGATGACAATGCACTATAGCTTGTCAACTTACTTGAGCCTTGCACTTTATTGATAGTTTTTAGCTTGTCATACGCATAGTCTACGAATTTCTGTTCAAATATAAGCTGACTGTTTAGACTTGACCTATAAATTGGCAAACTACTTAAAAATTCTGAGTTTTTAGAGCCATAACTGGTGACATTCATGACCAGTTCATTAGGAATTTTTAGTAGTACTCCTTGCATAGCATGTTCGTCTTTTTTGCACATTTATGACATTCAATTTCTCGTCAAATGCACATATTCGGGTTTGTGGTTGGTGTCACATGCAGGGAGGGTCTTGGAAATTTCCCTTTCTTATTACTTTACATCTATTTAGCTCCACATAAGCCAAAAATGCCTTTTGACCCATTAGCTACATCCCAAACTAAGCCTGCCTAGTCAAGCTAGTTAGTATGTTCTTCTGCGGTATATTTTTTCCCTTGCATTTTGGTCCATGTTTCTTGTTTTGGAGTTGGCGTAAGTATAGAGGAAGGAGGAAAAGGAAGAAAAAAAAGTGTTGGAAAAATGAGAAAAACGTGAAGAAAAAAAAAAGAAAAAAAAAACTGAAAGTTGAAGTTCACGTGAAACAGAAAAAAAAAAAGAAAAAAAGAAAAGAAAGGAGAATGTGAAAATGGAGGAAACAGACGTGTTCCTCCTGTCTGAGTTGAGAAGATGTTCGAAGATGTACAATCGAAAAAGGTTGATTTGTTTCAGTTAGTATTTCAGACGGCGTTTAAAGAAGGAAAGTTTGTGACCGTCTGACTCCTCTATTCTTATCGTTTATTTTTGAGGAGATTGTGTTTGAGTCTAGCGAGTTTTGTGCCAAATGAAGGGCACCCGTACTTAGTCTTTTAGTCAGTTGAGATTCGGATGGTTTTATTATGGTCCAGTTAGGAACTAGCTTGACGCTTTTACCTCCACTTTTCCATAACATGTTTTGCCTTTTCTCACCTGAACCTCACTATTCCCAAATCATTTTCAAGCACTCGGCTGTGACGGACATTATTGGTTGGAATTTGTGCATTAGTACCTGAATTGTCTTTCATTTTTGTTGCATGCATTCTATGTAGGTCGCAGTTAGGTGAGTGACTGTCTTTTCTTCCCCCTCTTACATATAACATTCACCCTTTGCTTCATGAGAGAAGAGTGACCACGTGAGAGTCCAATTTTGTCGGTCTTGCAAGGTCGATAGGTCGACTATATTTACGAAACGACTTATAATTCGTTTGCGTTTTGACTGCTTAGCTTTCACTGTTAATTTTTGTTGCATTAAAATGGTTCAAGTAGACAAGTTAAGCTAGCTCTGAGTTATTTTTCCGTTCCATTAGTGTTTAGTTTTGAGTTTACTCGAGGACGAGTAAAGGTTCGGTTTGGGGAGATTTGATACGTGCCTAATGTATAGTCTTTTTAGCCTATTTTAGCACGTATTTCTATGCATATTTATACTGTTTTTATGGTATTTTGCCCCGAATTGGCTACTTTGGTGCATTTTATCCTTTTTGTAGGAATGATCGCGAAAGTAGTGGATCCGTACTCTTTTTCGTCCTTTTTGCATGCATTTAGAGGAGACGGGATTTTCCTGAGTGAGATACTGAGTTTAGAAGCATCGTGGCACGCAATACGAGGCACTTAGGCAAGGACATAAGCTGAAATGAAGTCTAGTCACTCGATCGAGCTGTTTTCCACTCGATCGAGTGGTTTCTATACCCCTATTTGGTCGATCGAGCAGTTTTGCTACTCGACCCTTGTCTTTGAAAAGAGTCATTACTCGATCGAGTAACATTCCAGTCGATCGAGCTGTTTGGATGAAGAGTTGGTCGATCGAGTGGTTTTAATCCACTCGATCGAGTGGTTTTGATGGGTTTGGGCTTTAATTAGCCCGCGTGATGTTTTATTTCGCTTAAACTTATTTTGTTTGATATTTAAGCACGCATTACTAGGTTAATTAGGAATATCTTTCATTTTATCAAACACTCTACTGTAAACTTGAGAACGTTGCTTTTCCTCTTCACTGTTACTTTGTTTCGGGATTGCTTTTACTCGGATTTTGTGTTCTTTACGCCGGATTCGCTTGGATTGTAATTCCCTTCTCTTTCTTAATAATAATTAATCTTTTTGGTTGCTTTAATTTCTCGTTGTGTCATTATTTCCTTTGCCCTAATTTTCATTATTGCAATTTGTTGTTTATTTATAATGTTTTCTGCTGGGAATTTAATTGCTGTTAGTTTAATCACCGATATGAGTAGCTAAACTCCCTTCATGTTGGGATTAGGGAATCTGCGGCAGAAATATGACGATGTAGTAAATGAATTAGACGAATTGATTATGAGACCCTGTCACTATAGCAATTTAACTTGTAATTTCCCGACCTAGTTGAGTGCACGCTTCTATGTCACCCTTTTAATCTGGCTAAAATTAATCCTGGATCGAAAGATTGGACTAAATAGGCCTGCTATAAACAGTAGACTACCCTAATGAGGGCGAAAGTTAAGTTAGTGGTATTTTAGGATAGAAAGTGGACCGAAAGGACCTTTCCACATCCGTCTCACATTAGTTCGTCTGAATCATTTACAGCTGAGTTATTAGACTACCGTAGTGAACCGAAATCCCAACATGTCCCTCTCTTCTTGATAGTTAATCATATTTTATTGCCTTTACTGCTCTTTACTTTATTTCTCTTCCTTTCAAACTTCGTAGTTTAGAATCAAATTCAAACAACCCCCAATTGTTACCCTAGGATTAGAATTAGTCAACTGTTAATTACATTACCTCCCTGTGGATTCGATACTCGACTGCCTCTGCTACATTTTAGTTGAGACCGTTAGGTTTTATCTTTGATAGGGTTGCGATAGCCGTGTCAATCTCCTTCCTCAAAAACACTCCCCTCACATCAAAAGCCAACAAAACCCCCATTTCCTCAACTTCTAGATGATGAACCTTAAGGGCAAGGCTAAGAAGTTGGTTAAATCCACCGGAAGGAAGCGCAAGGGATCATCCTCATCAACTCCGCGAGAGGTAGCGCTACCAAGGGATTTCCGTCCCATAATGAGGGGAGGAATTGAACAACTTGAGTACTTCCAAGAGGTGCTTTTTGAATCCGATGACCACCGCAAGAACTTTGTCAAATTGCTAGGTAAGAACTATGAACCCACTCAATTCATAGATACTAGGGCAATGGAAACCCTTAGGATAAGGTACCCTACCGAGATGTTCTTTGATGGCCTTGGGATTGGGAAACTTTTCCATGCCTATGAGGAGACGTACCATAGTCTCACCCTTGAGTTTTTGAGTAGCCTTTGCATTGTAACGAATACTCGAACAACAGTGGGCATGGAGTTTAGGTTGTGTAACCTAGACCATAGTATTTCACTTGATCAATTTGCCTACATTTTCGGTCTTGAAGTGCCCACCAACTATACCGATAAACTCGATAATTTCGATGTGGACCATCTTTGGAGGGCTATTCCCGGGAGGAATTTTACCGGTTTAAAGCAATGCTATACCTTCGCCATTCAACATCCGGTGATTCGAATCACCGAGCGCATTGTGGCCGGTACCATCAATGGGAGGTACGAACAAGATAGGTGTACTCTTATCGATTTAACTTTTCTTGAGTCCTATTTGAATGTTAGGGGGACGAGGCGCTATAACTTTAACACACCCCTTGAGATACTTACTAGGTTTCATGATTTTGCTCAAGGGACCTCCAAACTCATGACCTTCGTAATGGGAGGTCTAATTACTATTTTGGCCAACAACCTTTGCCCTGGGTTCAACGCCCGTGGGATCTATACTCCTCTCGAGGGGAGAACTTTGATTGATGAGCACACCGTCTTCACCCATCACCGGTGGTGTAACTACACTCAAGACGGGAATGTAGAGTGGTACACCAAAGGATGCACCTCAATCATCCTTGAGGGTTGGACGAAACCGGGCATTGACCCAAGATTGAGCCCATATTCGCCTCCACCAAGCTACCTCCTTGATATCCAAATTCTTGACAATCCCCCTCAAAGGGAAGAGCCACCCCGCCAATAACAAATACCTCGTGGGGTACCGGGAAGGCCTACTCGCCCACCTTCTTATGTGCCTATCCCACCATACCCTATCCCTCATACTAAATTTGAACCGGAAATCCCCAATACCCCGGGCATTAATGATTTGATGGCACTCATGAATAGAGTGGACCTCGGGGTACATGAAGGGAGGGTCGACAACTACTTAGCCCTTTATCCCCAATACTATAATATGGCTCAACAAGGGTATGTTGACCCTAATGGCCCTTTGCCCACTTGGGCCCAACCAGACCACTTGTTCCCTAATCAAGGGAACCAACCTTGGGATCGCGACGGCGGAGGGCATTCTAGCCAAGGTGGAGGGTACTCGGGTCAAGGGGGAGAGTTTGACCAAGGAGGGTATTGGGGCCAACCAAGTGGGTATGACCAAGCCGGAAGCTCTCACCAATATGGTTACCAAGATGAGGAGGATGACGAGTGAAAGAGTCCTACCTCACCACCTCCATTTGTATGATACCCCTCTCTCCCTCTCTCTTTTGTATATACATTGCATTTAGTGTAATTTTCGCATGCATTTGTATCACATCTCATTTGCATTAGTTAGTTCATATAGTATAGTTTGCATTATAATATATCTCACATGATTCATGTTGATAGTTGCATATAGATTAGAATTCATGCATAGTTACTAATGGCCAAACCTATTCATTTCTACACTAGAAATAGTGTTTAAATCGGTTTGGGGAGGTATGATCATAAGTGACCATAGTTTAAATCGTGCATCATCTAGTATAGTGTAGATTGCATTCATTTGTTATATATGTCATATAGAATTGCATTTAGTTAGAGCATGCATTCATTCATATCATATCATTGCATTTGTACTTCAATTTCCATAAAATAAAATAAAAATCCAAAAACATGTATTTCCTTTTTATTCCTACTCCTACATGTACATTGAGGACAATGTCCAAAATAAAGTGGGGGATGGGAATTTATATTCCAAAAATACATAAAAATTGAAAAAATTGAAAACCCAAAAACATGTTCATTTCCTTTTGTAGTGTAGTCATGTATATATTGTGTTTGTTTTATCATTGTTCACATTGATCAACTACGCCACATCCGAGACATGAAGATATTGAAGACCGCATGGTATGATCTTTCCAATCTCCTTTTTCCTCTTTATATTAATTACTATGTGGCTTTATTTTGATTGATGCGGTATAACAATGTGAACTTAGGACTTGCATTTAGTTTATATGTCATATTAGTTGGTAGAATCATTTGCATTAGGATGTATATATGTTAGTTGCATGTTAGAAAAATTTTGCGAAACCGTTTACTTGGGAAGCTTGACAAGTGTATAGGCCCTAGTAGATGCTTTTTCTTCTCAAGACTTTGCTTGTTAGAATACTTGTAAAACACCCTAGGATGTGTAATGCTAGTATTCTTTGACCTATGGATTAAGGCCTAGTCAAGAGTACCTTGTGGTGTGATAACTCCTTGGCAACCGTTTATTCCAAGGTGACCCTTGAAACCATGCATGCATCCATCCATCATCCATGTTCTACCATATTTTTGTCATCAAAGGGAATGGGCACAAAAAGAAATTGATTTGAGTTCAATGAAATGAAAAGTGAAAGAAAGTTTGCAAAAAAATGCATCAAATGAAAAGAGGAGCAAAAATAGAACTCCTAAAGCTTCAAATATAACCCACCCTCACTACATATGGGGTGACTTTGAAAATGTTCAAAAGAAATGCAAAGAAAGTTGTCAAGTGTTGAAATGCCAAAAATAAAAAAGAAATGGCAAGAAAGTGTTCTCAAATGTTATATGCCATATCAAATTGGGGGGAAAAACAAAAATGAAAGCAAACTCCCAAAGAGAAACTCAAATATCTATTGATCCCTTTATCCACCGTATCCATTTTTGTGCATGGTAGAGAGGGGACGACCCTTCTTCTTGTCTATGCAAGAGGGGGAATTCCGCGATCCTCCAGTGTTTCTAACACCATAGGGAGTCTACTCTTGAAAGCATTTAACGATTGAGGACAAAGGTACCCTAGCTTGACACAATTTGGAGGTGATTTATTGGTATCCTTCTAGGCTTAGTAGTTAGAAGAAATTGCATCTATGAAGACGTGTGCACCCTTGAATTGCTTCCCTTGTAGATAATTTCCGCCACTTAGATGAGGAAAGTGGCTATTCTTTTGTAGATGCATCCATTATTTGATTTTGTGTGCTTAATTTTTGGATGTGTCGCCATTTTGGCAATACCCACCTTTCCTTACAAGAAGGCATCCTACCTCATGGTTGTCTTGTTGTGAGTTGAAGGGGCGGAGTGAGACCCGCTAATTGTCTCATATCGGCTATGTTATTAGGATAGTTTAAATAAAGGTCTAGTTTTTGTCACCTCTTTACCCGGGACGAGTAAAGGTTCGGTTTGGGGATATTTGATGTGAACATTATTTGCGCACATTTAGTCCGCTAATTGAGCCTATTTTTCATACTATTATAAAATTCTATGGCCATTCTATCCATAAAAACCTTCGTATTTCCTTTTCTATCGCATTTCATATCATTTGTAGGAAAGAAGATAATAAGGCGGAAATTCCCGTCTTTCGTGCGTATTCGGAAGCTATTTGACGATGTTTGATGGACTAGTATGAAGAGGAAGCGAGAACTAAAGACCAATCCCACAAGAATAAAAAGGAAGTGAAGAAATAGAATTCTGTCACAGAAGACGAGCGGCTTACCCATAAGACGCCCGTCCTGAAGTGACAACCCGTGCGTCCCAGCCACAAAGACGCCCGGATTCCTCCAAAGAATCTGAGCGGATTCCCACGAAGACGCCCGTGCACCACCACAACAATCCGCCCGTCTTCCTCCTTGGACGCCCGGATTCTCTTACAGCAACTTTCGTCTTCTTTCTCCATGAAAGATGCCCATCCTTCTAAAAAGACTAGCGTTTCCCTACTCTAAACTCAAAAGTGTAATTACTAATTTAGCCTTAGTTAACCTAATGAATCCCTACTATAAATTCCCCATTTGTAGTAATCAATTAGGGGGGATCTCTCTTAGCTAGAACAAATCTTTCCTTAGATTCAATTAGGAGTAGATTAGAATAGATTGCTCTTTAATCTTTCCATAAATTACACATTAATCTCTCCTTAATTATTGTTCAAGTTTGTTACTTTTGGGTAATTGAAGATTATTGGGTTATTATTGGATGATTGACAACCCTTCATCAATCAATCAAGTTTCTTCTATTATTCTTTGCTTTTTATTTGGAATCATCTCAAGTTTAGTATAATTCTTTTACCCTTTACTCTTTATTGTTTATTTCTTCATTCTATTATCATGTTTATACTTGTTGTGATGATTGACACCATTAATGACATGGTTCCCAGGATAATGAGTGAGTAGTCTTTTAGCTAGGATTAGTGGGTAATTAGGGGAAACCAACATGGGATTGATTCATTCTTAATCTAATATGTTCACATGATTTAATTGCTTGCTTGTTGTGATGTCAACTTTATGCACATGTTATGTTTGATGAAATGCTAAGCCTATGAATCCTTGCATTTACAACCATCTCTTATCTACTCAACTTGACTTGTAAGATATAAACCAACTCGAGTCTTGTTAGACTATGCATAGAAGTTGAATTGGAGGAAAGTAAGTCGACTTGTAGGTGTTGTACAATCTAATCGATTCGGCTCCGGGACCCAACTCTTCCTATGAACCGTAAGACATAAACCAACTCGGTTCCTCCACAACACTAATTGCTTGCTTATAATTGTAAACATGTTTGTATGGTCAAACATCATGAATCCCCTATGACCCCATGATATCCTAGCACTTTTTATCATTTGTTTACATCTTTCCTTTTATTGTTTGTTTTACCTTATTGCTTGTATTAGCCTAGGACACAACTACAAACCCAAACAAATTGTGACACTAGCATAAATTGAGATAGATAGACTTAGAACCCAAAGCACACCGTCCCATGGATCGACCTCGACTTACCGCTAACTAGTTGTTTGTTGAGTATTATAAACGTGTTTGATTGGATGTGTGACGACCAACTCTTGTCCTATCAATTGCACCCAAGATTATCCCATATCTCTACTAAATAATATGTGCTATATATTTGTTTAGTAGTTTACCTTAAAATTGATTACTAATACTCATATATTACACTAATAATATTAGTAATCTTTTATGAACAATTTGAATCAAAAATCTTATGTCTTGATGAAGAAAAAGATGAATATATGAGAGAGGAAAAACTTTGCATGTCTTTTTAATGGACAACCATAAAAGAATAAGTAGAGGAAAAATAATCCTCTTGAATGGAGGAGGGTACACGGTTGGAGCCTTCTACAAATGCCAAGGATGGCATCTTACTTTATGCTTTTTTCTCTTCACAAGATAATAGGTTGTGTAAGAGATGTAAGAGTAGGTGTGTAAGTTATATGGTGTAGGCATGAATTTAATATTCTATCACATAAAATAATTCACCCATAATCCACCATAACTCCCTCTATTTCGGTCCATGTATGTAAAATGGACTACCATTTTATTTTGTCAATTTGTCATTTGTCACACAATATGTCACATGTAGTATGTTACATGTTATTAATTAATTAAATGCGTATTTCTCACATAAATATCATTTTTATAAATTAATTAAATTACTTTCAACAAATTGACTAGTGATACTTGATCACATAAATAAAATGGGTCATTTAATTATAATTCACAACATCTTGTAATTATAATCAACCATTCATTCTTATCTCTATTGTTTCTCAAACAATAAACAATTTTAGTAATAAAGTATTTCAATTACTAAAATAAATCTTATTTAATCCCATTATAATAAGATATCAATATTCTCTCTCACAAATTGAATTGTTCAATTTTAAGGAATTGATTAACTTGTATCATCATACAATTAATCAATTATACAGATTAGGGCATCATCCTTTAGGTGTGACCTTAAGGGATCAACTGACCACCACCGTCCCACGACAGTAACGTCAAACTGTAGCAAGCCAATCGTTACCGATTAATGTTGATCAGTTGACTATAAAATGAATCATCCCTTACGTATTCTTAAAAATGAGATTTAAACATGTGATCATCATGATCGACAATTGTGATCGCATTATTGTCGGGGACACTCCAACAATCTCCCACTTGTCCTCGACAAGTGTGCGTCACCAATTCTCTTGTCCTATTACTATCTCCCACTCAATGCAAGGTGTCTTTCAGGTCTTACTTGCAAGTGATCATATCGAGAGTGGTTTCCTCGATCTGGAGAATAACTTATTTGACCGAAATTTATCTACCATAGATACCTTCCGAGCGTGGCCACGCATTTCCAGTTCATTACTCCTCGAGTGGCCCTGAGATATTGTTTTAACCCTGACAAGGGGGTGGACAATTCCTATCGCACTATTCCCTTCGACTAGCCACAGCCATCATAACCCAAAATATGCCCATTTGACCCCATTTACGAAGGTCTTAGTAACATAAATCAAAGCTAATCTGAAACTGTGCCATCTTAGGCGAACAGTCTTTAGTCAAAAGAATCGACTCATTAGAATACTATAGTAGCTCTCGCCACGACCAGGCTTTATAAATTTGCCAGAACTCTATAAGCGGTCACTGCCCGACAAAGTGTTCCTAACAATCTGCCTATGTGATCGGCTAGTCATCTCACATGACTGTATGGCACTAAACTTGCCATCAATTGCATCACACTCTAGTCACTTTGAGACGTCACCTCATACAAGTGACTATGGGCGAATACTATGTTAATCCGGGTTCACTTTAACTGGGTTCAATATCGTCATACACCCCGTTTGGATGTAACAAAGCATAATAAAAGAGTTTTAAAGTAAAACTCGAACGACAAATGCGATTATCACATATGAATAGTCAATCCCTGATTATTATTTCATATTCTATAATCTAATTTGATCTTGTATGTAGTTTTTCATCTCAATCCCATTGAAATGACATGACTCATCATGTTAAGCCTATGAATAGGCATTGTAAGTAGGTCTTAGCAACTCCCTGTTCAACCTTACTACATACTTGTTTTCCTTTCGTAATGTATACATTTGCATTACAAAACTTTCTGAGTACGTGTCTAGATCCAATCTAGACACAGGCTTTCTTGCCTTAAAATAGCTCCCACTGTTTTCATAGTGTGCGGGACTCATCCCTCTTGCACATCCCATGATTGCAAGTGTACTCAATCTCCGTTGTAAATATTTCTCATTGTTCTTTATTGCCTAGAACGATTCTAGAAAATCTATTTCTTAAATAACATAGCCACAATGGTATCTTAACCATCCTAATGTGTTTTGATTATGGTTTTGTCGGAAACCATGCGCAATCTCAATTGTCAATTGTCATTTGTGTAACACCCTTACACAAAATTGCATCAAAAACACTTTGCTTTACATCCTTAATGCTTCTGCAAGCACGTAAGGGTAATCTTTATGGCTTACTTGGTAACTATTACTTAAATTCTATTTGAAAAAATTCATCATACTCAAAGTATATGAAGTGTTATACATCATTTCCTATTTAATTGATTCGGCAGCGGAAGCAAATGGAATCAATCAAATATGTTCAATTTGATTGAACTAGTCATGAATCTTATCAACATAGGACTTCTTATTTGACGCTAATATCATGTGGATTTATCTCCATATATCTGGATATTAAAGATGTATTATATATCTCCAAGTCTTAAATCATTCCCAATGATCAATATGTCATCCACATATTAGACTAATTAAAATTACCGTAACTCCCACTAAACTTTATATATAAACACAACTTCTTGACCTATCGAGAAAAGTTTTATAACATGATCAAAACATTGATTCCAACTCATTGATGTCCTACTTAAGACCCTCTCTTAAGTTCCACATTATCTTAGGATTGCAAGAATCTACAAAACTCAAGACATGTATTGAATACATTCCTTCTAATTGAAGAAGTGGGTTTTAGATTCACTTGCTATATGTATATCATCATAATGAAAAACAATCCCTAAGAAGATCCAAATAGACTTAAGCATTTCAACTAGTGCAAAACCCTTTGCCACCAATCAAGCTTTGATATCTCTCTTTGATATCCAACAATTCCACTTGGAATTTATTTCGGATTTTCATAGCTCTAAGCCTTGTATTGAGTTGTGACTTAAACACTCTTATTTAAGTCATATGATCATTACTTTCCAGAAGTAACTTGAATCAAACAATTTCTTTGTAAGTTGTAAGCTCTTTACTTTCTAAAAGTAACACGAATTCATCATCTTCAACAAGTGATGAGTTCAACCTCCTAGGTTTCGAAGAAACAACGTCATGTAGCCAAGAAAAACTAGTTTCTTGCGACATACAATTTTCTACACAATTCTTTTGTGGCTCTTGAATATTTTCTCCCACTCTGTCTTCTAGAAATAAACTTGTATTCTAGAAAGACAGCTTCACGAGCCACAAACTCGTTGTACTCGTGATTATAGTAAGGAAAAATGAGCATTTGTTTCTTGTGTCAACTTACAAGCATGGTACTCTACCATTTCATATCTCATATGATTCGTTTTAGATTTAGTGGAAAAATAATTTAGACAAAATGATAAAATCCCCAAAAGGATCAAGTAACTCAAAGTAACTTGATTGAAGTCCAAACCATATCGAATAACGTTTGATTTCTTTATCCAACCACACATTATCCCATAATGTGTGCCAAGAGAGATTAATTTGTGATACTATATCACATTTCCTTTGGCTTATATCTAAGTCTTCACTTTGATAATCACATCACAACTAAATCGTGATTCTTTGAACTCTTTGAACTTCTTCAATGATTTCTCTATTTACCTTATTAAGTGAACACAATAGTGTCAACCTAAATCGTTGGTAAAAGAAAATGATCAACCTATTTTGGATCAATGATTTACAACCTCGATCTCCTTTTCAACCAAAAGGTACGAGACATCTTGCTTTGAATACAAGATACGCATATACCATAAGATTAACAATCTAATGGTTCCAAGATTACTCGATAACTCTTTGTGTTCATCATTCCAGAATTTAAGGTTTAATCTTGGGTTACCAATTTGAGTCGTGCATCATCTACATGATATGTCATTCTAGTTTGGTTTAGAATATAATCACCTTGATAATGGGCTAGACATACATCAAATCATGGTGTATAGGGTCACAAAAGTGAAACCTCCTTTGTATTTTAACAAGTTTATATTCTTATTTAGAGTGTATGCACTTAATAGTCACAATTAAGTACAACTTTAAACTCAAAAACTAGATTGAGTACACAATGACTCTATCTCTCAACATCATTGTTGTTAGTCGTCATATTCTAATCATCCTATGCATCAAATATAATGATGAAAACCACCACTGGTTTCTAATATTGACGAAGTAGTACTAGCAAAATTTATGTCAATAAAATAAATAGTTAAAGAAGAAGGTCCCATTAGATGTCCCACAACTAACTTGCTGATTCTTCAATAATTTGGGGTAGTTTCCTTTCTGGTGTCCACCAATTAAGACAATGGAAACTTTATCGGTCGGGATTGGTAGGTTTAGTATCGTTATTCTCAATAACTTTACTTTTAACATTACCTTGTATCAATTCCATTCTAATTTTACTTCTTTAAACCTCACCCTTTTCTTAACGGTTTAAGAAAATGCTCCCACTCATTTCAATGAGTCTTTGCTAAGAGAAGCAAAATTGAAATTCATGAAGATTGCTCTTCATTCGTTTGTTTAGTCTTAAAACTTTCATCGAAGTGGTTGCAGTATTTTTGGTCAATTTTGATTTCCAACAAATCTAGTTACCAAAATGATGTAACGTTTCAAAGTACTTAACTCAATTAAGCATATGAGAAACAGTTCATTGTAAGTAGATATGTTAGTCAAGAATCAAAAACCCTTTTGATCACTAATAACTTTTATCTATACTCTTCACAAGAGATCCTTACAATGGATAATACGAGGTTTTTAGAAGAAAATTTAAATTTTGTCTTTAGTTACGATGTTTAAATCGAGATTTGAACTAAAATCGAAATGATATCGTATATGAATTGTGGTAAAGAAATAGAACAATATGATAACGGAATCGTAGAAAACTTAACATTTATCGTTTTATTAATACTTGTAAATAACAAGTAAATCATTTACATAGTGACCTCTACCCAACTATGATAAATGATTCCAAGATCCAAATTCATATTAACTTGGGCATCGGTAAAGCCGAATTCAACCCTCATCAATATAACTCGGTGGATTAACTCTTTAACCGATTCTACTTTTAGAACTCTTGGTCGATAAAATTACATTAATATTTATCTTTAGCCCGAAACACATCCGGAAACCGCCGAGAATACTTTCGTTGAGTTCAACCCAAATTTGGAATAAATGTGTCCATGATCCAAATTTACATCAACTTGGGCAACGGTAAAGCCGAATACAACCCTTATCTTTATAAATTCGGTGGATAGACATTTATCACCCACTTCCCCTACGTAACAAGGTTTGTACCCCGGTAGGGCCGAGTGCACTCCCTTATGAAATAGGTTTTCATGGTTTCTACTTTTTGGTAAGGCTAAGTCTCAATTGTTTATTTTAGCGAGAGGTCATGTCAATTTATTATCTACCACCTTTTAGGTGAACTAAAGCGGTGAACTACGATAATTGTAATTGACACGGTTGATAAACTTGATTAAAATGCATGTTTAGTTATGGCGATTTAGCGATGCATGCAACATATAAATAAAATGCAAAGCATAAAAATAAAATCCTAGTATGGCCTTCCTAAAATAGTATATATATTAAACTATTACAAATTCGGAAACCAACTCCTTTGGTCCCTTGAACTTCGATCTTGGCACGCATTTCAAGGCAACACTTTCTTGGATGGATCGCCTTCTCGAATGGCACCGTCTTCAAGGAACTCCGGAATAATTAAATTACAAAATGAATTACATAATTTCCTATTATACATTTGTAATTAAAAATAAAATTAAATCTATTAAATTACAAAACGGTGATACGAGATCACAATAATTACAACCGAATCGATATTCCCATACATTTCGGGTAATACCAATTAAAACTAAGGCCATACTAAGTAAAATTACATAATTCAAAAATTACATAAAATTAAAATATGACAATCATAAATAGAATGCAGCATTATAATATGTATGAACATGCTAGATTATGCTAAATCGCCTTTTAAGAGCCAATATCGTATATTTATCGGTTTTCATGGATTTGCGTGATTATAACTTGTTAAAAGCACAATAATTACATAAATTCATATTTATGTACAAGTTAATTACCCTAACCATCTTAGGACTCGAAAATTAGTCTCCACTAATATTTTGACAATAATTAAACTTGATTTCTTAATATTGTTCATAAATGGACCTAAAATACAAAATTATGTTATAAACTTCAAATTAAATTATAAAAATTTCAAATAAATTCGAAATTTGAAATTTAAGCTCATGAAAATTCTAGAAAAATACCACAACACTCATAATTTTCAAAACTTAGGTTAAAAATTTTGAAAATTTATCGAGAAAAACAATGTTGCGGTTTATCGGTTTTAACAATTATGACCCTAAAAATATGAGAAAAATTATATTCATCAACTTCTCACGTTTAGATCTGAAAATATATTATAAAATGCAACATGTGACGTTTTTCCTTAGTCATGAAGTATGTTTTAGCATTATTACTAATTTTAGTCACTATTTATGTGATTTTTCATCAAAAACTCATAAATCATGCATAAAGACTTCATTATAGCCAAATATTTTACATACATGACAATATACTAAATTTCCATGACCATATTCGAAATATAACTCATATTAACATATTTACCCAATTAAATACGATTTTAAATTGAAAAATCCATATTTCGAGCAAAACAACTCATTTTATCATGAATATTTACAGGCTTAAAATTCGAAGTTTAGCTCTTTTTCGTCCAAAAATGACATTTTTATCATAAAAATCACATTTTAATGCAAATATTTTATAAAATGAACAATAAAAATCCATAAATAAACCAAAATGTCCTAAAAATCACTTAGGACCAGAAACCTTTAACATGCAAAATTATTTCATGATTTATCTTCATAAATCCTAAATAACAAGTTTTATATGTTAATTAAATTAACTCGGAAAAACTAACCCGATTTTGCATGCAACAACCGTGATGCTCTGATACCACTTGTTAGAAATCATATTTTAAATATCACATATTTTAGTTCAAAGTTTTAGTCATAAAAATTTAAGGATCTTATGCATGCAAAACAAATACAAGAGTAAGGAGAAAAACGGATCCTTACATTTGATATTTCGGATATTTGGGCACAAGTGAAGTCTCCTACCTCACTTGTTCTTGAGCTTTCCACATGTTAGGATTATCCTCCAAAGACTTCAAGTATAGAAGCCACTTCTCTTGATTGCACCCAAGATTATCCCATATCTCTACTAAATAATATGTGCTAGATATTTGTTTAGTAGTTTACCTTAAAATTGATTACTAATACTCATATATTACACTAATAATATTAGTAATCTTTTATGACCAATTTGAATCAAAAATCTCATGTTTTGATGAAGAAAAAGATGAATATATGAGAGAGGAAAAACTTTGCATGTCTTTTTAATGGACAAGCATAAAAGAATAAGAAGAGGAAAAATAATCCTCTTGAATGGAGGAGGGTACACGGTTGGGGCCTTCTAAAAATGCCAAGGATGGCATCTTACTTTATGCTTTTTCTCTTCACAAGGTAATAGGTTGTGTAAAAGATGTAAGAGTAGGTGTGTAAGCTATATGGTGTAGGCATGAATATAATATTCTATCACATAAAATAATTCACCCATAATCCACCATAACTCCCTCTATTTCGGTCCATGTATGTAAAATGGACTACCATTTTATTTTGTCAATTTGTCATTTGTCACACAATATGTCACATGTAGTATGTTACATGTTATTAATTAATTAAATGCATATTTATCACATAAATATCATTTTTAGAAAATAATTAAATTACTTTCAACAAATTGACGAGTGATACTTGATCACATAAATAAAATGGGTCATTTAATTATAATTCACAACATCTTGTAATTATAATCAACCATTCATTCTTATCTCTATTGTTTCTCAAACAATAAACAATTTTAGTAATAAAGTATTTCAATTACTAAAATAAATCTTATTTAATCCCATTATAATAAGAAATCAATATTCTCTCTCACAAATTGAATTGTTCAATTTTAAGGAATTGATTAACTTGTATCGTCATACAATTAATCAATTGTACAGATTAGGGCATCATCCTTTAGGTGTGACCTTAAGGGATCAACTGACCACCACCGTCCCACGACAGTAACGTCAAACTGTAGCAAGCCAATCGTTACCGATTAATGTTGATCAGTTGACTATAAAATGAATCATCCCTTACGTATTCTTAAAAATGAGATTTAAACATGTGATCATCATGATCGACAATTGTGATCGCATTATTGTCGGGGACACTCCAACAACCATATCATAGTCTTTAGTGCAAAACAAAGTCATTACTTTATTGTTCCCCACCTTACTAAAGTACTAATACTTTGGTTTTATAATTTCTAGGTTTTGATAATTTTTAAAAAATTCATTGAACTTATTCAAAGAATTTCTCTTCTTACCTCATTAGGTGGATACCAAGTATCTACCTAGTTCGTTGGTTAAAGAGATGAATAAGTAATAACATTTTCTGATTGAAATTATATTCGACCATACACTTCAAAGTTTAAATAGGGCGAATATCTTGCTTAATTCATAATCCTTTTCAAGAAGAAGATCATGAACTTCTTGCTTTGAATACAAGATTCGCACAAACCAAGAGATTCCCAATCAAATGGTTTGGGACACTAGTCAAAACTAGTTTCTAAATGCGATTTTCAATCGAGAATTGAGAAATGATTGGGGTCACCTACTTGAGTCTTGTATATATGACATATTATTTCTAGTTTGAATATAGTTACCTTGATTTGTATGGTATCCCCATAAACTTAATCGTAGTATGTAAGGGCATAACGTTTGTTTTAATTGCATAATAGTGAAACCCTTTGCGTTTTATACAAAACTTGAATTATATTCTTATTTAGAGTTAGTGTACATCATAACAATTATTGAGGTACATTTCTAAATACAAAACTAAAATGAGTAAACTACAACATTCTTGCTAGTCGTCCCACGATAATGTCAAATATTATGATAAAATCTACAAATTTGTATCAAATACTCATGATGTGGTAAATAGCAAGAATGCAATGTCAATGTCATAGATATTTAAGAAGGAATATGTTGGGGTCACACGATCAACTTGTAAACACCCCCTCATACCAAGGTACCTTACCAGGACTACCCCAGCATGAAAGGTTGTTACCATCTCGGTTGCCCGAGGTTAGTATATATCAAAAGCAACAGTCCAAACACATTTATTAATGTACGGTAATTATAAAGGTTACATAGTCTCCAAAATCTAATAAACGAATTATCCAAATGGCAACAACTACCAAAACAATAACTAAAGCTCGTGATGGCGTCATCTAATCCAGCGTGGTGACTCTCCCATGACTGCCCCCAAGCTCAATAAATGTGTCACCTGTCACAATCTGCTCACCATCCCCGAATGGATCACCGCAGGTTTTACAAAACAACAACACGGGGTCAGTACTACTCAATCAATATAAGACAACAACATTACTGCTAGCTGATCATCGATCTCACGCACAAGAAACCGACTACACACCGAAGTGTGTAGCCCTGCCAGATTACCCATCGCAACAGGTAATCCTCGCCGCCAGTGGGTGACCGCAGCCCATCCCCACCTAGTCCAGCTCATCAACGAGCGACTAACCATCCCTGTCCCTTAATGTGCACATCCCCTCCCGTGGCGGGTTCCACGGAGGGCGAACTAGGGTGTGAAGCCACTCCCGCAAGTGACTCCACCACAATCACAATCACATGTCATCACAGCCATCTCAATCCGCTCATACCAACATCGTCACAACAATCTCCATACTCCGATGATCAGCAGATAACAACAATTACAACAAGCACAATCTCAAATCAATTGATGGAAACCGAGTAGGGAAACCCTACCTTTTCGCAATCCGCTATCTTTGTAATCAACCACACAAATGCATAACAAATATCACGTCGTCACCTACAACAATAATCACATACTACAATTACACATTGCACAATCCCATTTCCCCCAATTCCATATATACAGTAACCCCAAAAGAATACAAATGACAAGGGAATGAAACTTACCAACAGTAGAATAAGAGACTACACGCAAGGATCACGACGATTTGCACACACAACGAGATATGAGGATGATTAGGGAGTGATTAGGGAGAGATCGTAGAATGATAAAGCTTTCAAATGATATTAGAAACTGACGCGGAAATATAAAATACCCTAAACATTCCCTAATCAAACCGTCGAAATAACACTCCGCCAAACCGGGCACTCGACCGAGTAAGTGTATACTCGGCCGAGTGTCCCATACTCGGTCGAGTGTTAACTATACTCGGCCGAGTGTTCCTCGGCGAACCAAAACAACACACAACCTCGACTACTCGGCCGAGTAGGCGCTACTCGGTCGAGTAGTCACCAAGTAAAATCCGTAGTGTTACAATCTTTCCCCCTTAAAAAGAACTTCGTCCCGAAGTTCACACTCTACTATAAAACAAAGCACAACACTACGCCCCAAGACTAAACCAACCACATATAACAACACTAAGGAACTACACAAGTCTCCACAAGAATCATTACCCCGACTCAAAGCAAAACAACTAACAAAACAAAACAAAACACGACCGCGAAGTTCCAACCCAACCTATAAAACATGGACACTTAACACCAACTCCACAAACCACTCTTCCTTCCACAACATGGCTCACGATATCGTCTCAACTATAGCATAGGTTCTCAATCGACTCCATAACATTACCCAATAACCACAATATAATGTCGCCAACCTTGTATCACTTCCATAACACTCAATAGCACTCAACCACAAAAGAAGATCAATCATCAAAACGGAATGTTACATTCTATCATCCTTAAAACGAAACACATAAACATCATCTTCCAACTGACAAAACTATTGGACTCATAATCATTGTCATTCAACTATCAACACTGTTGAAATATTCTCTCATTGCTAAACCTCGAACTACTACAAGCACGGTCATGACCTTTGATCAAAACAAATGTCCTACCTTTATGCTACACCAACACTCTACTTCCAATTATACTACCATATGTACAACCATCAAAATCTCTTTTATCCTTTGTCGCATCCTACTCCTCTTAAGATAAATGTTACGTCCTCGTAACTCGCTAATACTAAATCCTAGCTATATTTTCTCATTATCCCCATCACCACCGCATGTCAAAGATAACCACTTATAATCCGAACAGTCGCCATGCATATATCTTAGGCTCTCTTACTTAAACAACTCTCATCCTTCAATTTCAAAATCTTTAGCCTAACCCAAAACTTCAAATCTTCCACATTACCGCAACATGACACACCTCTCTATATAAACTATATAAAACTCATATCACCAAAAGCATAACTCACATTCCACACTTGTTACGTACACTCATACTAGATCCTCAAGTTCTTTTCTTTCATTACCGCAAAACTCATACATAACTTAACATGACACCAATTCCCAATATCCTGCACTCACTATCTCAACAAAAGATTATGAACCGCCTGCCGCTTTCAGATCATTATAACACATATTCTACTAATCACTTGTCATGACTATGACTACCGATATCTCATCCTGAAACAAGGTCAAACTTACTGTAACAACTTCTCACAACTGTATCCTATCAACAAAATATCACTATACCATGACAACAACAAAAACATATACAACTCTCTTTCATATCATACTCTACCCTCATTCCCAAACTGGAACTGGTAAGAAACATCCACAAACAAAACAACAGTCTGCATGTTCAACCAAGACTCACCAGGAACAGCAGCAAACAAACAACAATATATGTTTAACTGGTAAGCACTTTCGAAAACTCGTAACATAAACATCTCACCTACTCCACCACAACCGGTGACGGCATCGCAAAACCGCCACCACAACCGTACCGCAGTGCGAAAATGCCCGCATCACAACACTAAGTACCGTGCCCGGATCACCACCCGAGGCACCACAACCACACTGATAGACATCACGACATACACAATCCCTTAAACACTGACTCAATATAACATCACGGACAAGAAAACTTACTCAAGACTGCTTTACCAGATCACAACACCATATATCATACGGAATAAATAGGCAAGAATCTCATGCATACCATCCATACTTTTCATGGAATAAACATATATCATGAATACACATGCAAATATAACCAGTCTTGTCAGATCACCCAAACTATCACTTTTGATCATTATTCCATTAAGTTCCGTATCCAATATATATTACAGAACATTCATATAACAACATTAAAACTATCACACCATACCGCTTCTCGTGAGGTCACAACCTCACACAAACATTTATATACATCTTAGACCCATAATCACATCCAACTAGTCAATCCTGATCACGTAAGTTACCACTTGACAATGAATATCTCTTATCCAGACTTAACTCAGGTGCCCTTCATAACATATCTTCTTTTACACACAATTATCACCACCCGGCGAACGTAGCCATATCATCTGTACCCAACTACCAACGAATACCTCATATATCCATACCTTAAAATCCCTCATAACCAAACCTTAATCACCTTCACAAAATCAACCTCATTAGAACAACTAACTTCCCCAAAATAACATCATCCTCAACCACTAGTGACAATACTATGACACCAACATTTTTCGTGTGACTACTCTCTTACTATCACTTCTTAATATAACAATCCTTTTCCTCCCTTTGGTTCTCATCCCAAACAACAAACATCAAATATATCAACAAAAATCACCTCAACACTATTTCCAATTTCATCCGTAATTGTATCGTCACCCGACTCACCACCAAAATCTTATATGTTGCAAATTCTTTACCCAACTTTTGCTTTCTTTAATTCCTCGAAACTCATGATTATCATGTTGTCCTGGAACTTCTACATAATCAGTAACTCAAATCCTCATGATAGTATCATGCATCTCTACAATTCCTTACTCTTATATCACATATCCTCAGTGAACATGTTCCTAGTTTTACTCCCCTTATTCTTTTCTTTTACCCTCGACAAACTCCCTTAATGATTCAACTCTTCATTATTTCTATCTAACTCTCTAGTGCTCCGGTTACCTTCACATTGCTCCAAACTCAATTCCCATTATTTTATGTCGATATCATCTCACTCTTTCTTACCATGGGTCTTCTCTCATTATACTATAACTCCCAATTGTCACTAATCTATCCATAAAATCAACGTTTAAAGTTCAAACAATTGCATCTCCCCCTTTTTTTTTTTTACATCACTAGGAAACCAAAATTCATCTCATACCGTTAGCTGCCCAAAGAATTACTCACTAGGCTCACATCGTGAAAATTCCAAATTCCCAAACTTGGTCACCATCTTCAATTCCACGTCGCGACATATCTCTATCTAAGTTCACTATATACCCCTCTTCTCCATCCATCTAAAGCAACCTTTCATTACATATATCCTTAAGCAACACAATGCTAACCGTCTCCCTCTATAAGTCCTTACACATCCCGAAATGTCACTATTCGTATCTCTCATCTCAATCTTTCATTCTCATGCTTCTTTACACTTACATCACCCTTGCCCATATACACTTACTTTTATACTACTCAATACACGACTATTTCACTCATCATATCTCACAAAACATGCTCTTTACCTCGATTAGCTCACCATTCTTCCCTTTTCTTTTTCCACTATCCTTCACAACCACATTAACACATGTCTTCCTTACCCAACACATGTCCCTCATAAGCCGTCATTTCTCCATGCCATAACTTCCTAAACTTACGTATCAAGACCGTCTCACATATAAAAAAAATGCGCTAAGACTCAAAACATACATGTGTATCTACCCTACGACTCAAAACAATGTAAAAACATAGCCACCGGCTCAAAACAAAAGTAAGAACATAGCCACCGACTCAAAACAAAAGTAAGAACATAGCCACCGACTCAAAACAAAAGTAAGAACATAGCCACCGACTCAAAGTGACCGCCCAATGACGTACTCAATCGGGTACATAACATACTAGGTCGAGTACAAGGTACTCGGTCGAGTAACTATATTACTCGGTCGAGTTTTCGACTCAGAAGCAACTCAATTGCCGCAGAAGGATTACTCGGTCGAGTATTGGGAATACTCGGCCGAGTAGACCTTACTCGGTCGAGTATACGACTACTCGGCCGAGTTCACAACTCCAGACGCTAAACAGTATTATCACAGGGAGATTACTCGGCCGAATATGGAATACTCGGTCGAGTATAAAAGACACTCGGCCGAGTAGGGACTACTCGGTCGAGTATAAGCTTCGATTCTCGGCCCGTCCAGTTTTCGTAAAACAGTCATATCTCGCTCGTTACTTGGTCATTCTGGGCGTGTGACCTATCGTTAGAATCGTAAGAGGACAAGCTATCACCTCAACTTGGAATCACAGCAATATCATTTCTCGAACTTGACTTATAACAGTTTTAAGACAACCCTTCCGTAATCGGTATTCAGATAAATCAAGCTTTCTAATGCCAAAACAACTTGAACATGCATAAGGCAACAAAAACAACTTAATACTTCTAAATACCAGTACATGGATGAACTTTTATCATTCTCACATGAAAATTAAACATGACATTCATATGCATAGACACATGAGCTTAAACACATGCTACTACTAACAACCAAACATTAACATCATCATGATCATATAAATACATCCTACCTCACATTACATATACTCCAATTATTTCACCTTTCGTTAACACAATTAAACAAGATTTTCCATCTATATATGACACTCTACACCCCGTTTCAAAAGCCAAGCAAGAAACCACATAACATGCTCCAGTTACATCACACGCAACTACGCACTTCCTTTATCATATACCACCATGGTCAGATCCTTTCATTTCATCCAACAACAATACAAGGCTCAAGTTACAAGTATTACACACACATGACTCAACATACAAAATTTTCCCCCATGTGACCGGCTTGAGATTGTAAGGGCCTTAATGCGACTCCGGGACGTCTCCCAAGTCTTTGCGGTAGCTCCAAACAACTCTCCCCGGGTTCATTTTATTTAGACTCCCTAAGTTCATTGGGTTCATTTGTTTTAGGTGCCGGAATCGTCGGCTTTGATACCACTTTGTAAACACCCCCTCATACCAAGGTACCTTACCAGGACTACCCCAGCATGAAAGGTTGTTACCATCTCGGTTGCCCGAGGTTAGTATATATCAAAAGCAACAGTCCAAACACATTTATTAATGCGGTAATTATAAAGGTTACATAGTCTCCAAAATCTAATAAACGAATTATCCAAATGGCAACAACTACCAAAACAATAACTAAAGCTCGTGATGGTGTCATCTAATCCAGCGTGGTGACTCTCCCATGACTGCCCCCAAGCTCAATAAATGTATCACCTGTCACAATCTGCTCACCATCCCCGAATGGATCACCGCAGTTTTACAAAACAACAACACGGGGTCGGTTACTACTCAATCAATATAAGACAACAACATTATCGCTGGCCGATCATCGATCTCACGCACATGAACCGACTACACACCGAAGTGTGTAGCCCCGCCAGATTACCCATCGCAATGTAATCCTCGCCGCCAGATGGGTGACCGCAGACCCATCCCCACCTAGTCCACTCATCAACGAGTGACTAACCATCCCCGTCCCTAATGTGCACATCCCCTCCCGTGGCGGGTTCCACGGAGGGCGAACTAGGGTGTGAAGCCACTCCCGCAAGTGACTCCACCACAATCACAATCACATGACATCACAACCATCTCAATCCGCTCATACCAACATCGTCACAACAATCTCCATACTCCGATGATCGTGAGATAACAACAATTACAACAAGCACAATCTCAAATCAATTGACATGAAAACCGAGTAGGGAAACCCTACCTTTTCGCAATCCGCTATCTTCAGTAATCAACCACACAAATGCATAACAAATATCACGTCGTCACCTACAACAATAATCACATACTACAATTACACATTGCACAATCCCATTTCCCCCAATTCCATATATACAGTAACCCCAAAAGAATACAAATGACAAGGGAATGAAACTTACAAACAGTAGAATAAGAGACTACACGCAAGGATCACGACGATTTGCACACACAACGAGATATGAGGATGATTAGGGAGTGATTAGGGAGAGATCGTAGAATGATAAAGCTTTCAAATGATATTAGAAACTGACGCGGAAATATAAAATACCCTAAACATTCCCTAATCAAACCGTCGAAATAACACTCCGCCAAACCGGGCACTCGACCGAGTAAGTGTATACTCGGCCGAGTGTCCCATACTCGGTCGAGTGTTAACTATACTCGGCCGAGTGTTCCTCGGCAGAACCAAAACAACACACAACCTCAGCACTACTCGGCCGAGTAGGCGCTACTCGGTCGAGTAGTCACCAAGTAAAATCCGTAGTGTTACACAACTTCCTTGATCTTTACTTAATTGGGGTTTGTATCTATTTTAGTGTCTAATACTTTCCTTTTTGAGCCCAGTTCTATCCTTAACAATTAAGATAGGTACTTACTTCTTATCGCTCTCACTGACTTCAAGAATTTCTACTTGATGAAGACTTATCTTCATATTAATTCCTTGTTAATCCTTCACAAGGGTTAACTCTATTGTGGTATTTGGTTAATCTAAATTTCTAACAAATCAATTAACCAATTTAACATTGTCATGTTCTTAACTAATTAAGTGCTTGATGACAAGTGTTTAGGTTCAGCAATAAGACTTTTGAACCGTGGATGCATAGAAGATATCATCAAAACATATTTTAACTAATCATTACTTCTATTCATACGTCTTCACAAGAAATCATACATAGGTATGTTAGGAATTTAAGATGCTAATCTTATATGACATAGGACAATTCCTATGGAGTTCTATGGAATAGAACGATTTCTATGGAGCTAGTCCATACCTTATGTAAACGGTTTGATTGAGGCTTTAGAAAGGAGATTCTAGTTGTCTTTAGCTATAGTGGTTTAATGGAGAGATAAGTTAAAATCGAAATGACATCGTATATGTCTAGGAGCAAAGATATAGAACAAATTTAAATAACGAAATAGTAGGAAAACTAACATTCATCGTAATATATGAAAGTTTTTAGCAAGTTTTAGCGTTTATATAATGACCTCCACCCAATTATATAAACGATTCCAAGACCCAAATTCATACTAGCTCGATTATGGGACAACGGTCCCTCTACAACCTTTACTAATACAATTTGGTGGGTTAACTCGTTTAACCGATTCTACACTTAGAACTCTCGGTCGATGAAATTACATTAAGTTCATCTTTAGCCCGGACCTATTGAGACAACGGTCCCTCTAATACTTCCGTTGAGATCAACCAAATTTCGAAATGTAATAACATTTTATTACCCCACTTACCCAACATTAAAAGAAAGCACCCCAGTAATATATTTCAATACCGTATTGTACCTCTAATGAAATTGGGATTCATGAGTTCCTACTATTTGGTAAGGCTAAGTCTCAATTTTAGAAATGTGAAGGGCTTGTCAATTTATTATCTATCTCTTTTAAGTGAACAAAATTAGTGATCTATCGATAATTATAATTGACAAGGTCGATGATTCGATATAAAAGATATACATGAGATGTTATGGCGATTTGGCATGCATGCAAACATATAAAATAGAACATATAAAGAAAACCAATTTCCTAGTATGGCCTTTCCTAAAATAGAAAATCTAATAATCTATTACATATTCGGAAACCAACTCCTTTGGTCCCTTGAACTTCATGTGACACGCCTCCCAAGGAAACACCGTCTTGATCGGAACTCATTTCAGAATGGCTCCGTCTTTAAGAAACTCCGGAATTACAAAAATAATAATAAAATACATAGCTATTCCTATTATACATTTGTAATAAAAATTTAAATCTATTAAATTACAAAACGGTAATGAGAGATCACAATAAAATTACAACCGAATCGATATTCCCTTACATTATGGGTAATACCGATTAAAAACTAAGGCCATACTAAGACAAATTACATGATTCAAAATTACATAAATTTAAATGACATACATCTATATAAATATGCAGCATTATATATGTATTCAACATGCAAAACTGAATGTGCCAAATCGCCCCACTAGAATATATCGTGTAACGCTTTGGTTTTATTGAAATGCGTGACTTTAACTTAATAGAATCAAAAAATAGTACTTGAATCAAATTTAAACCTAAGTTAATTACCCTAACTGTTTTAGGACTCAAATATTAGTCTACACTAAGATTTGACAATAATCTAACTTGGTTTTACATTATTGCTCATTATAATCTTATTAATCTTAACAATTAAGAAATAATTCCCAATAAATCATCAAAATTTGGAAAAATTCGAAATCAAAATTTTTTATATACTGGAATATGACCAAGATCCCAAAAATTGAATAAAAATTGATTACAAGGCATTTTTAATTTATTTCATGAATAAATAGCATAAATCATAATTTTTACAACTTAGATCTTGGAAAAACATAAATCCAACTAAAAATTTCGAATTTAATTTTATGACTAACAAAGTTGCCTTTTATCGATTTTATCACATAAAAATCAATAAACACACAAAATTAATTTTTCTTTTTCACATCTAATGTTCTAAATATGTGTGCAACTTTGGGGAAAAGTTTCATGCCATAAATTTTGTTTTAGCTAATTTTTAGCTTATATAATCTCGATTTATTCCATTTTAACCATTAAAATCATAAATCGTGCAAAATAAATCACATTAACTTCAAATTTTACATACAATAAGTAAAATATGCATGTAAGATCATATTAAAATTTCGTGGCCAGAAACAACATATAACTATTTTTAATTATTAAATAACCATTTTATCATTAAAATGTTTATTATTATCCAATAAATTACAAAAATGGGCAATAAAATTCCATAAATCATCTAAAATGACCTAAAAAATTTTAGGACTAGAATGTATTCATGCATGAAAAAATTTGTGCATATACTACATAAGAGTAATGAAATGAGAACATCACATGCTCATAAAAGGGGAGAGGAGACCGGTTTTTCATACCTTGGTTAGGGTGTGTGGTTTGCTTTTTGTTTTACCCTAAAACTAGGGTAGCTTTTTTAGGTCATAAGTCTTATCGTTATGTTTTTACAATTAAAAACAATCAACCACCAAAAACCCTACCAAAAACCGGTTTCCTTCACTAAAATTGAACTCCATTTTATCTTTTTAATTTGTCATTTATAATATGTTGTGACATGTGACATGTAACATGTCATTAAACATATTAATGCATATTTAAAAAATTAAATATCATTTTTGAACAAATAAATTACATTTAACAAATTAACAAGTAATTCACAATTACATGTATAACAAATCGGTCACATTTAGTCTAGCTAATATAATCTACAACATTTTGTAATTATGATTAACTAATTATTCTTATCTCAATTGTTTCATAAACATTAATCAATTTTAGTAATATAACATATTAATTACTAAATTGAATCTTATTTATGTTAGGTTCATATACCTATTATTAGACTCCTCTAATAGTGAACTAATTAACTTGTTAATTATTTGTTCTTTAGATCTAGTGCATGCATAACAAAATGAGAGATTTATAAGAAAAACAATGTTCCTTACATTGTTAAATGGTTCGAAATTTGGGCACAAGTAAGGTCACCTTCCTTCGCTTGTTCTTGAGCTTATAATGATGGATGATCCTCCTAAGACTCCAAGTTTAGAAGTCACTCCAATAAATTGCACCCAAGATGAATCCCAAAAATCTCTACTAATATTAACTAGATATGTAGTAGAAATATTACCTTAATAATACTAATATTCTTATATTACTACTTCTAGTAATAGATTTAGTGTATTAGTATTTATTGAGAGCTTGTATGAATTTTGCATGTGAGAAAGCTAGAGAGATATAAGCATTCACTAGCAAGACAAGAAGTAACAAAATGAGCAACCAAAATTCCTCCTTTTGTAATGCCAAAACCGGTTGGCATAAGGCAAAGGAGGAATCTTTTGCCTTTTGTTTTTAGTCTATAGTTTGTGTAGGTAGAGTGTAGGATTTAAGCTTTGTAAGATATGTCATGGATAAGTCACTATCACACATTGTTATAACAAAATGAACAAGACAAAACAAGAGCATCTTTTGCTCTCATTTGGCCGAAATAATGGACCCTTTATGGTCCATTTTTGCCTTTTGTCATTTGTCCCACAAATGCTTATAAGTCATATGTTCAACTATCTTACATTTTTAATTATTAATGTAATCATTTAACACTTAAATATTCCAATTAATAATATAATATACACTCCACTTTTTTAGTAGTATACTACCATTATATCAATATATAATGGGTCCCATAATTACTAGTTAGTTAAAATTACAACTTCTTGTAACTTTAAATAACTAATTACCTCTACCTGAAAACTTATATTAATACCTCAACTAATTTAGTAATATAACACTTAATTACTAAATTTAATCTTTATTTAATCACATTAAAATAAGACGCAAAATTGCACTCCCATAATTAAGGAATTATTTAATTCGTATCGCATACAATTAATTAAATATCTATTTGGGCCTCTTCCTATAGGTGTGACCTAAAGGGATCAACTGACCACCACCGTCACACGACAGTAATGTCAAACTCTAGTTAGCCAATCATTACCGATTAATGACGGTCAGTCGACTGTATAAAGAATCATCCCTCACGTATTCTTAATTTGAGATTTAATTATGATATTTAAATCATGTGATCGCACTATTGTTGAGGACACATTTCCTAACAATCTCCCACTTGTCCTCGACAAGTGTGCGTCACCAATTCTCTTGTCCTATTACAATCTCCCACTCAATGCAAGGTGTCTTGCAGGTCGTACTTACATTTGATCATATCTTGAGTGGTTTTCTCGATCTGGAGATTAACTGTCTGACCGAAATTATCTATCAAAGAAACCTTCCGAGCGTGGCCACGCATTTCCAGTTAACTACTCCTCGAGTGGCCTTGAGATTTCAAACAACCCTGACAAGGGGTGGACAATTCCTATCGCCCTATTCCCTTCGTTCAGCCACAGTCCATCATAACCCAAAATATACCCAGTTTGACCTCATTTAAGAAATCGTAGAGTATAAATCAAAGTTAATCAGAAGTTGTGCGAACTTGGGCGAATAATCTCTAGTCAAAAGAATTGACTCATAAGAATACTATAGTAGCTCTTGCCACGACCAGGCTTTATGAATTACCAGAACTCTATAAGCGGTCACTGCCCGACAGATTGTCCCATACAGTCTGCCTATGTGATCGACTAATCATCCCATATGACTCTATGGCACTTGAACTTGCCATCAATCGCATCACACTCTAGTCACTTGGAGACGTCACCTCATATAAGTAACTAGGGGCGAATACCATGTCAATCCAGTTCACTTTAATGGTGTTCAATTTGTCTCTACAACCCATTTGGATACGACAAGGTAGCAGGTGAGTTTAATAAAACTCAAACGATAAATGTGATTATCACATATGAACAGTCAATACACTATTACTATTTCATATTTTACAATCTTCAGTGTTGTATAACATTAGTTAAAATGCAATGCAAGCTTGGCAAGTGGATATACCTGATATCCATATATTCCAACCTTTTAATTGCTATTTCCTTCCATTCAATATCATCTCTTAATGACATCAATGACATCTCTTAATGACATGAATTTCTCTAAGTATATGTCTAGACTTCATACTAAACCCGAGCTCTTTAACTTGAAAGAAGCTCACACTGTTATCGCATAACTTGTGATAAAGTCATTTGTAGAGGGATTCACCCTTAATCCCTACGTTGACCATTTTATCACAACTTACTTAGATTCCTTTTGTAGAATTTGCAATGCGCGAAACTAAAACACATTTCTTAGTTTCTTACTCCTTTGTCAATAACATTTGCTTAGGATTTCATCAAATCCTTTTAAGCTTGGAAACTAAAGTTGGTGCAACCCTTCAACACTTTAACTTAGTTTATCATTCAAACATGTGTACAAGTCATCAATTGTACTTTAAGGCTTTCACAAGCCCATCTTATGAATTAACTTATTATTGACTCATAATGTACCTAGCAAATGGTACATCACAAGAAAAGGTCTGTTGGCATACATAATCGTTCTAATGGCGGAAACATTAGCAATCGATTTCATGTAATCAACAACTTAATGGGTTTAGTGAACGACTATGATTTCATCATAGTAATTCCACTTTTATCATCATGAATTAGCCATTCAACTTTGTTGATGTTAAACAGATACGAAATAACTTATCTTCATAAGACTCTCAACTCTATGCCAATTTACTCTCACATAGATTCAAAATCTAGAATACTTTGCATCCCTTTCCAAGTCTTCCAATTACTCTTACCAGAAGAGAGTATTGGTATATTATTCTCAATAAGTAATATGTTATCAACATATAAGACATGGAGAAACAATTGTAGCTCCCACTTAACTTCATGTATATCATGATTCTTCAATCATGTGAATGAAACAATTCACTATGAACGTAAAGTATAATCCTTTAATGCTAGCTTAAGACCATCTTGTGATCACTTAAGATAGCTACGCATAATATGTTAGGATTCTTAGATCTTCATCTAAGGTTTTGTGTTTTAAACACTTCCTTCTCTAAATTCCCATTTTAGAAAAGCGAATTTTATTTGCCATTCTTCATAAAAATGAAATGCGGCAATTCCTAACGCAATTTATCTTGATCAACATCTTCATGTAAATCTTATGCATTTATGTACTCTAAAGCTCTATTCATTTTAAGGAGACACTTTCCTTTAAGTAAATCTACTTTCGAGTAACAATTTTCGGATTGTAATGCTTCGGCTCGTATGTAACAAGGTCAAGATATAATCACTTTCACAAAGTAATATTTTTGTACAATAAGACATGTGCGATAAACTACCGCTGAACTATGCTCTCATACTATCTTCATAGATAATAGTTCAATACCAACTCCCACTCTCTAATTCTATTACTTTCACAAAGTAACATTTCAACTATAAGAGATGTTTGTGACGATACATTCTACTCCCACTCTATCTCTCAGAAATACATCTAATTTCTTGAGAGATAGCTTTGTGAGTCACAAACATATATTTAACGGAGTATTAGGAGTTTTCCAAGACTATATATTAACTTTCAAAAGGCCATCCTAACATGGAAGCTAGATAATATACGAGTCTTATCCATGTCATCTGTTTAATAGACTCTCTATTCTAGGTATCTCATGGTTGACCATCTAATTAGAATAATATGTCCATTTGGTATCGTGAATTCCCTACTTGATGAGTTCAAAAACTCATTACAACTTTAGAATTGATCTTATATAAATAAGTTGTTACTTTAAGTAACAAAGACATAAGGAGAATCAGATTCATAGCTTATGGACATATAATGATCCCATCATCATAATCATCTACTTGATCAATTTGAGTTGTTTATCTAATGTTTCTATACGCAAGTAATCAATGATGATGATTTTAGAACAAACAACATAATAAAACAAGTGATTTGGGTTGAAAACCAAATCACCAATATCCAAAATACAACCCGTGTTTAAAGGATACAAACCAATTTCCAAGTCACACAAGGAAATCAAAATAGTTCTAAAAACATGAAATTCATCATAAAATTAAAGACAAAGCAAATTAAAAGCCAAGCTTGCATTGATCCATCACCATGGTCGGCTACTCTAGCTTTCCTCGTGATCCTCTAGACTTGCTTCTCCTTGCCTTTGTCCTTGCTATGAGGGGGCCCTATTTACAATAAAAAGGGTAATCATCACAACTTGTATCACATACTAATTGAGATTGAAACATAAAAGATAGGGATAGTTATATACCTACTGGAATAACCTTTCCAGCTTTGATGTCGCCAAGATACTTGGAACAGTTTCTCTTCCAATGCCCAACACCACAACAATAGTGGCACTTGTCCCCGGAGGAGGCACTGTACTTGGGCTTGCAGGAGCTTGCTTCATAAGTCTTAGCTATGTTCCTGTTGGGAGTTCGCTTCTTTCCCTTTTTCCAACTTTTCTTGAAAGTTCCTTTGCTCTTATGATTGACATTGAGCACATCTTTGGTGGTGCTAACACTTAGCCCCATGTCCCTTTCGGATTGCACAAGCATTTTGTGCAACTCATCAAGAGAAACTTTCTTATCTTGCATATTAAAATTCACCCGGAATTGAACATATGCTTTGATTTTGCTGAGGGAATGAAGAATTCGATCAATTACGAGTTCATTGGGAATTTCCACCTTATGAATTTTCAGGTCTCAACATGCTCCATCAACTTGAGCACATGTGGGCTCACCTTTTGGCCCTCTTTGATGTTAAGATCAAAGAATGCGGAAGCCGCCTCATATTGAATGACCCTAGGAGCTCGTGAAAACATGTTCACAAGTTTCATGTAGATCTCATGAGCGGTGCTAATATTTATAGCACTTCGTTGGAGTTCGGCCTCCATAGCAAAGATCAACACATTTTTGATCGCGGCCGACTCTCTTTGGTAAACCTCATAGGTTTGCCTAGCGGCGGGGGTGGACCTAGTAGTAATTTCATTGGGTGGTGCCTCGGTAAGGTAACGAAGCTTGTCATCACCTTGCGCGGCCAAGCGAAATTGCGCGTCCCAATCGGCGAAATTAGACCCATTCTTTTCTAACTTACATCGATCCATGAAGGATCGGAGCCATGACACATTGGTAAGCGTGGCGGAACTAGTGGATGCGGACGTGATTGGAGTTGCCATTGCGATTGATAAAACAAATTTGACTACAAAATAGGAAATGAAGGAATTAATTATCATCTATCGTTTCAATAATACTCGTAAATTTAACTACAAGTATTGCATTTATATAGTGACCTCCACCCAACTACATAAATGATTCCGAGATCCAAATTCATATTAACTCGGGCACGGTGAGCCGATTCATCCCTTATTAATATAACTCGGTAGATTAACCTTTTAATCGATTCTACTTTTAGAACTCTCGGTCGATAAAAATTACTCTAATTCTCATCTTTAGCCCGGAACACATGCGACTACGGTCAACAATACTTCCGTTGAGCTCAATCCAAATTTCGATGTAATAACATTTTACTACCCCACTTCGCCAACGTAACAAGGTTTGTATTACGGTGAAGCCGGATTAACTCCCTCATGAAATTGGTACTTCATGGGTTTCTACTATTTGGTAAGGCTTTATCTCAATTATTATATGTGAGAGGTCTTGTCAATTTATTATCTATCACGTTTTAAGTGAACTAAAGCGGTGAACTACGATAATTATAATTGACACGGTCGATGACTCGATATGATATGCATGTGTTGTTATGGCGATTTGGCAATGCATGCAACATATTAAAAGAAATGCAAAGCAATAAATAAATAAAATTCCTAGTATGGCCTTCCCTAAAATAGAAAATCAAATAATCTATTACATATTCGGAAACCAACTCCTTTGGTCCCTTGAATCTTCAAATGGCACGCCTCCCAAGACACCGTCTTTGTCGGATCACCTTTCCGAATGGCACCGTTTTTGAAGATGCTCCATAATTACAAATAATAATAAAAATACAAAGCTATTCCTATTATACATTTGTAAAATGGAAAAACTAATGAAATAAAAAATAAAGGTGATACGAGATCACATTAAATTACAACCGAATTAATATTCCCTTTCATTACGGGTAATATTAATTAAAACTAAGGCCATACTAAGATAAAATTACATAATTCAAAATTATATAAATAAAAGACATTCAACAATTGAAATATGCAGCATTATAATATGTACCTATCATGCAAAATCATGTGCCAAATCGCCCTATTTAACTTTTGTCGTACATATAACCCGGTTTCATGGAAATACGTGATAATAACCTTTTAAAATCACTAATTAACACTTAAATCACATCTAAGCTCAAGTTAATTATCCTAACACATTTTAGGACTCAAAAAACAGTGATCACTAAATTTTTGACAATAATTCAACTTGATTTTATTTTATGCTCATTTTTGACCTTAAAAACACAATATTTATGAAATAAATTCAAATTAATTCATAAAAGTTTCAAAATTTGAATTTTAAATTTTTGAACATTCTGGAATAAATCCATGACACTCATAATGTCAAAAATCATGGTTAAAATTTTCGAATTAATTTTGTGAAAATATAGTTGCATTTTTATCGTTTTTATCTCATAAAATGTATAAAGTATACGAAAATTAAACCAATAATTTTTACAACTTTATATCTGATTAGTGGGATATTAATGCAACTTAAAATAATTTTCTTAAGCCATGAAATACGTTTTAGCTAATTTTTGCTAAAATAGTCACTATTTATGCCATTTTTACTCAAAAATCCATAAATCATGCTAAAGAATATATTTAAATCTAGAAATTTACATACTTTCTTTAAATCTTTCATGTGACATCATATTAAAATATCATGGCTTAATTCGAAATTTAACTATTTTTAACCATTTTACCTCTTTTAATCCATCTTTATCTCATAAAAATCATAAATCATGCAAAATTAATCAAATTAACTCGTCCTTTTACACACAACTTGTAAAATATGCATGTGAGGTCATATAAATTTTCCAAGGTCATAAATGAAATTTAACTATTTTTAGCATTTTAATTCCCATTTTAGTCATAAAAATGTAATAAAATGACCAAAAATCCTTAAAATGAGCAATAAATTTCCATGAATCATAAAAATGACCTAAAAACATTTTAGGACCAGAATATATAACATGCATGGTGATTTCGAGGCTTATACTTACAAATCACAAATTTTTAAGCTTTATATGTTAACCTTTTAAATCGGAAAAACAATAACCGATTATGCATGCAACATCCTTATGCTCTGATACCACTTGTTAGGTTCATATACCTATTATTAAACTCCTCTAATAGTGAACTAATTAACTTGTTAATTATTTGTTCTTTAGATCTAGTGCATGCATAACAAAATGAGAGATTTATAAGAAAAACAATGTTCCTTACATTGTTAAATGGTTTGAAATTTGGGCACAAGTAAGGTCACCTTCCTTCACTTGTTCTTGAGCTTATAATGATGGATGATCCTCCTAAGACTCCAAGTTTAGAAGCCACTCCAATAAATTGCACCCAAGATAAATCCCAAAAATCTCTACTAATATTAACTAGATATGTAGTAGAAATATTACCTTAATAATACTAATATTCTTATATTACTACTTCTAGTAATATATTTAGTGTATTAGTATTTATTGAGAGCTTGTATGAATTTTGCATGTGAGAAAGCTAGAGAGATATAAGCATTCACTAGCAAGACAAGAAGTAACAAAATGAGCAACCAAAATTCCTCCTTTTGTAATGCCAAAACCGGTTGGCATAAGGCAAAGGAGGAATCTTTTGCCTTTTGTTTTTAGTCTATAGTTTGTGTAGGTAGAGTGTAGGATTTAAGCTTTGTAAGATATGTCATGGATAAGTCACTATCACACATTGTTATAACAAAATGAACAAGAAAAAACAAGAGCATCTTTAGCTCTCATTTGGCCGAAATAATGGACCCTTTATGGTCCATTTTTGCCTTTTGTCATTTGTCCCACAAATGCTTATAAGTCATATGTTCAACTATCTTACATTTTTAATTATTAATGTAATCATTTAACACTTAAATATTCCAATTAATAATATAATATACACTCCACTTTTTGAGTAGTATACTACCATTATATCAATATATAATGGATCCCATAATTACTAGTTAGTTAAAATTACAACTTCTTGTAACTTTAAATAACTAATTACCTCTACCTCAAAACTTATATTAATACCTCAACTAATTTAGTAATATAACACTTAATTACTAAATTTAATCTTTATTTAATCACATTAAAATAAGACGCAAAATTGCACTCCCATAATTAAGGAATTAATTAATTCGTATCGCATACAATTAATTAAATATCTATTTGGGCCTCATCCTATAGGTGTGACCTAAAGGGAACAACTGACCACCACCGTCACACGACAGTAATGTCAAACTCTAGTTAGCCAATCATTACCGATTAATGACGGTCAATCGACTGTATAAAGAATCATCCCTCACGTATTCTTAATTTGAGATTTAATTATGATATTTAAATCATGTGATCGCACTATTGTTGAGGACACATTTCCCAACAATTTAATCACATTAAAATAAGATATATAATTCTCACTCACAAATGAAATTTGTTCAATTTAAGAAATTAATTAATCTGTATCGTCATACAATCAATTAACTTATCAGTTAAGGGAATTGTCCTATAGGTGTGACCTTAAGGGATCAACTGATCACCACCGTCAAACGACAGTAACGTCAAACTCTATTCAGCCAACGTTACCGATTAATGTTGATTAGTTGACTATATATTGAATCATCCCTTGTGTATTCTTAATATGAGATTTAAAAATGTGATCGCACTATTGTTGAGGACACATACTCCAACACTTTAAGCAACACCTTATCACCAACAGCGAACTCGATCTCAGATTTTCTCAAATATGTATAACTCTTCTACTGATCCTGTGCAGCTTTCATCTTTTGTCTGATCACTTGCACTTGCTCAATCATCTCTTGGACCATTTCAGACCCCACCACCATCCTCTCGGCTCCATCATCCCATCAAATCGAACTTCTACACTTCCTTCCATATAGAGCCTCAAAAGGAATCATTCCAATACTGACACGATAGCTAATATTATAAGAGAATTCAATCAAGTCTAGCTTCTCCTCCCAAGACCCTCCAAACTCAAGTATACACGCCTTCAGCATGTCCTCCAGTGTCGGGATGGTGCGTTCAGTGTGGCCGTCTGTCGCAGGGCGAAATGTTGTACTCATCTTCGATTGAGTTCCCAAAGATTCTTGCAGCTCCATCCAAAACATAGATATAAACCTCGAATCCCTATCTGACACAATATCCTTAGGAATTCTATGTAACTTCAACACATTCCGCCTATAAGTCTTATCCAACTTAGCTTTACTCCAGGTATCTTTCATAGGAATAAAGTGAGCAGCCTTATTTAACTGGTCCACTATTACCCATATCATGTTATTTCCCTTTAGACTTTGAGGTAACCCCACGGTAAAATCCATAGATATACTCTCCCATTTCCACTCATGCACTTCCAAGGACTGCGGTTTCCCTTAAGGTCTCTTATGCTCTCCTTTAACCCTCTGGCATGTCAACCACTTGGCTACAAACTCTGCTATTTCTCTCTTCATCCCAGGCCACCAAAATATTTTCTTCAGGTCTATGTACAACTTATCTTCTTCAGGGTGAACTGAATATGGAGTATTATGAGCTTTAGACAAAGATACTCCGTATTAAACTGTCATCATCAGGAATGCACCAACGGCCCTTAAAGCGGAGGCCGCCGTCGACATCAATCTTGAACCGTGTGGGCTCCCCACTGGCGGCAAGGGCTTACTATTTCGCAATCCTTGAATTATACTGCCACTTCACCCGAATTTCAGAATACAATTCAGGTTCTACTGTTAAATCACCAATACACTCTCCCTTCCTTATCACATGAACTCCATCTTTTCAATCTCATCTCCCAAACTCACGCGGGACAAGGCACTGCATAAGTGATGAATTGATTTCCTACTCAGTGCATCTGCCACCACATTTGCCTTTCCCTCATGATACACAATTTGCATATCATAATTACTAATCAGCTATATCCACCTTCTCTGCCTCATGTTCAACTCCCTCTGGGTGTAAATATATTTTTTGCTCTTATGGTCTAAAAACACCTTGAATGTCGTGCCATAAAGGTAATGTCTCCATAACTTCAATGCAAATACTACAGCTCACAGTTCAAGGTCATGGGCAGGGTAATTCTCCTTAGATGCTTTTAACTGGCACGAGGCATAAGCTATAACTTTCACATTTTGCATCAAAATGCACCCCAACCCATTCTTTAAGGCATCAGTATACACCTAAAATTTTTCACTCCCCTCTGGTTAGGCTAAGATAGGAGTTGTGGTCAACCGCTCCTTAAGAGTTTGGGAAGCTGTCTCACAACTCTCATCCCACCTAAACTGGTTCTCCTTCCTTATTAAAGTTGTTAAGGGCTTAGCTATTTTCGAGAAATCTTTCACAAATCTCATATAATACCCAGCTAACCCCAAGAAACTCATAATGTCAGCCTAATTCTTCAGTCTCACCCAACTAGAAACTGCCTCAACTTTACTCGGATCCACATACACTCCTTCTTTCGAAATCATGTGACCAAGGAAGGCCACTTTCTCCAGCCAAAACTCACTCTTTCTCAATTTTGCATACAAGTCATTCTTCCTCAAGTTCTGTAAAAATAGCCTCAAATGTTGTTCATGCTCCTCTTTAGTTTTCGAATAAACTAGGATGTCATCAATGAAAACAATCACAAACTGATCTAGGTAGCACTAAACACTGGGTTCATTAAATCCGTAAATACAGTGGGTGCATTTAGTCAACCCAAAAGGCATTACAACAAATTCATAATGGTCGTACCTAGTCCTAAAAGCTATCTTAGGAATATCCCCTTCCTTCACTCTCAATTGATGGTACCCTGATCTCAGATCAATCTTAGAAAACACACCAGCTTCACTCAGTTGGTCAAATAAGTCATCTATGCGAGGTAAAGGGTATCTATTTTTTATAGTCATATTATTTAGATCCCTGTAGTTAATGCACAACCTCATACTTCCATTCTTCTTCTTTCCAAATAAGATAGGTGCTCCCCAAGGTGATACACTCGGTCACACATAGCCTTTCCCTAGCAAGTTCTCTAACTGTTTCTTTAATTCCTCCATCTCCTTAGGTGTCATTCCATAGGGTGCTTTCGAAATTGGTTATGTCTCTGGTTTCAAATCAATAAAGAAGTCTATCTCTCTCTTAGGTGGTAGCCCAGGAATTTTCTCAGGGAAAACATCAGAAAACTAGCACACCACTGGAACTTCCCCCCCTCTTAGGTTCGGCCACCCTCATGTCTTACACATGAAACAAATACATTTGACATCCCTTTCACAGGTAAGACTTCAGGGTTAAACCATTTATAAATTTCACCTTTGGTTTGATCATAAAACTTCTATAAGACACCCTCACCCCTTTCGGTCCCCTCAAAGATATATTCCTTTGGTAACAATCTATAAAAGCTCTCTGTTTAATCAACCAATCCATCCCTACAATAATTTCAAAACCTCCTACAAGAAACTCAATCAAATCTACTGAAAATACCACCTCACCAATATTAATAAAATATTTATACATTCTAGTACATCTTATGGACTCTCCCGAAGGTATCCCCATTTTGTCATTTATAGAAATTAAGTCATTTAGCTCTAAGTAATTGGCGTGCTCACAAGATATAAATGAATAAGTAGCCCCTGAATCAAATAATACAAGAGAAGGTTTAATATTCACAGGAAAGGTACCCGAAACAATGTGAGTGTCATTCTCAACCACCTCTTTCTTAACCCTGAATAATCTCCCAGCTGATTTTTTACCCGCAACTTGGACAGTTGTGGCCGAGTGGTTCCCGCCCTTGACTCCACTTGCTAGATTACCATTCCCTGCATTCTGCCTCTGGTTCAAGCCATTCACATTATTGTTGCTTTCTTGATTGGTGAACTGATTGAAATTGTTGTTGCCACTATAAATACTTCTCTGATTATTCCATTGCCCAGAATTGCTCCTATAGCTGGTTTGAGGAGTCCTAAAACTGCCTTTTCCATTGTTATTTCTATTGTAGTTATAACTTCCTCTCGATCTGCACCCAGCTCTCACATGCCCGAACTTCCTGCAACCAAAACATTGCTATTTCCGGTTGAAGCCTTGACCGCGGCCTCCACTGACCCCACGGCCGAAGCTCCCACCGCCACTACCTCCATATCCTCCTTGCAGAAACTGCTTGAATTGATTATTATTTGACCTCTTCTTTCCATTGGCATTCTCCACATTTTCATTCTTCCTCTTTTCACCCGTTTCTTTTCCATCCTCCTTTAATATCTAAACTAATCTCTCCGTATAGCCTGCTTTTTGGTACACATTGTCCACATTAGTTGGTATTCCCACTGTAAGCTTCTGCTTGATCTCCATTGACAACCCCTTTTCAAATCTTTTTGCCATCATCTCATCCCCACAGTTTAAATCGGATATATACTCAGACAATTCCATAAACTTGTTACGGTACTCCTCCACTGTCATGGTGATACGGTCGTTTTTGTACCAAAAATAAACCTAAATGTACTAATGGAAGCTAGTGATAAGTAGGGATGATCTCCACAGGGAGGCAAGGTATCTATCTGAAAGTCCGTCTATCTAAGTCACAAATGAGGTTTTGTAATTGATTTTCTAAACTACTAAAGGTTTAAGGAAAGAGAAATAGGGAAAGAGCAATAAGGCAGAAAAATAGTAGACAAGTGATCAGATAAAAGAGGTATATCAGGATTTCGGTTCACCATGGTAGTCTATCGACTCAGCTGCAAATAGCCTAGACAATCTACTGTGAGAAGGATACAGGAAAGGTCCTTCCGGTCCACTTTCTATCCTAGATTTCCGCTAACTTCACTTCCGTCCTCATTAGGGTACTATACTATTCATAGCAGGTCTGTTCATTCCAATCTTTCTATCTAGGAACGAAATTAACCAGATTAATGTAATTTAGAAGCGTGCATTCAACTAAATTGGTGTACAGTTATATTGCTATGGGGACAGATTCTCACAAGTAAACCACCTAGTCTATTCGCTACATCGTCGCAATTCTACCATGGATTCCCTAGTCCTAACATCAGCGAAATTAGCTACTCATATTTCTAATGTTGTCAATATTAATAACAGTGAATGAACTAATTGAAAGCATGATGAAATAACAATAAAATTGCATAAATGAAATTAGGGCAGAAATTAATGATAAGAGAAACAAGGGATTAAATCAATTAATAACAAGATTAAGATTAATAAAGAGAAGAGGGATTACAATCACAAGAATTCTGGCATAAAGAACAACCCAAATCCCTGCAAAGAAATCCAAGAGCAAAATTACTGTAGAAAGTTTAAGGGAAAGATTAAGAGAGTAAAGTGTATTAAGAGAAGTCTTAAAAGGTAAAAGAAGAAGTCTTTTATTAACCTAGTTACGACTCCCTTATATAGGGAAGTGAAAATTAACAAAACTAAACCTATCACGGGATAAAAATCCCGAGTACAATAGCTAAATACTTGATCGAGGATTTTTCTCTCACTCGATCGAGCAAATCCAAGCTAAAACCTCTCTATCGAGTACTGTAGGTACTCTATCGAACACTTATTAAATAGGCATTACTCGATCAAGTAGAAAAAGGAGTCGATCGAACACAATTCTACTCGATCGAGTACTTTCCAGCGCACAATTCCTACTTCGCGCACTGAACTTCAAACGGCTGCCTTTTCTTCGTTACTTGGGAAAACATGGCGTTTCCGGTGGCGTTGGAAAGCTAAGAGGACAAGTTTCATCTCCAATTGTAATCACCTGAAAATATGTTGTATAAATCGAGATATGACTCTTCAAAGTAGGCACTAGTAATTTGAAGTTCTTCCTTTGCTCGCCTAGCTAACTTACTTCTTTGCGCATCTCAAAATAGTAGTCTTAAGGCTCCGACTCAACTAATCTCGTAAATGCATGTATAGGGACAGGTATTAAGCTTGATTATGCTCCTATTTGGTTCATTCCTACAAATAAGACAAGAGAAACCAAAGTAGACGATTCGGGGGACATTTGTAGCTAAACACTACACAAAATGCATAGAAATGCGTGCAAATGAAGTACGAAATACCTATATAAAATGCACGCATTAAATCTCCCCAAACCAAACCTTTGATTGTCCCCAAGCAAATTAAATGCAAACTAATGGAACGAAAATGAAAACTCAGAGCTAGCTATAAGCTGTCTACTTGAACCAAATTAATGCAATCAAAAATTAACAATCATAGCTACAGTAGTCAATACGCAAACGAGTTATAAGATGTCCATAAACAAGGCTGACCTATCGACCTTGCAAGACAAACAAAATCGGACTCTCACGTGGTCACTCTTCTCTCATGAAGGAAAGGGTGAATAATTATGTGTAAGAGGGAAAGAGAATACAGTCACTCACCTAAACTGCGACCTACATAACATGCATGCAACAAAAATGATAGACGATTCAAGTACTACACATACACTCGAACCAACAATGTCCGTCACAGCAGAGGGCTTACAAAAAGTATGAGAAAGTGAGGTTCAGGTGAGAAAAGGCAAAACAAATTATGGAAATGTGAAGGTAAAGCGTCAAGCTAGTTCCTAAACAAGGCCATATAAGACCATCCGAATCTCAACTGACTGTAAAATAAAGTACAAGTGCCCTTCATTGGCACACAACACACTGTCCAAATACACTATCTCCTCAAAAATAATGTATAAACAAGAACAAGGAGTAGACCGTCACAAGATAAAATTAAACACAGACGGTCTCTTAATCAAACCAGCTCAATATTTTCAACTTTTCTTCCTCTGCCTGTCACTGCATTACGTATGATTTCATTCTTTTTCAATTTTTTTGCTTTTTTCTTCACACGTTTTCTCTTTTCTTCTTTTTCATGTCTTTTATTTCATTTTTTTTTCATTTTTCATCCTTCCTCCTTTTTCACCAACTCCAAACAACAAAAACGAGCCAAACTCGCAACATGGATCAAAATACCACAACAGTCACACTAAACTAGCTTGACAAGGTAGGCTAATTATGGATGTAGCTAATGGGTAAAAAAGGCTAAATTTGGCTTAAGTGGAGCTAGATGGGTGAAAAATGTAAGAAAAGGAAATTTTCAAGCACCTCCCTGCATGTGACACCGACCACAAACCCGAATGTATGCATTTGACAAGAAATGGAATGTCATAAATGCGTAAAATTGATAAACATGCAATGCAAGGAGTACTACTCTCAATTCCTATGTAAACCGGTCATGAATGTCACCAGTTATAAGGCTCTAAATCTCAGAAATTGTAAAGTAGGTTGCCAATTTATCAGGTCAAGTCTACACAGTCAGCTAAATTTGAACAAAAACTCGTAGATATGCGTAAGACACAGCTAATAACAAGGCTGTCCGTAGCAAGGCAATTCGATCAAGGTAGCACAGTACTCAATCGAGAGCTTTCTTCACTCATATTGCTCGATCGAACAGTCGCAGAGACTATTCGATCCATCTTCTTCTTCAGCAGTGCTCGATCGAACAGACTTTGTGGCTTTTCGATCGAGGTTCTCCTCCCCAGCAGTGATCGATCGAACAGTATGTGTGTCTGTTCAATGGAGATAATCCCTTCCAGCTTCGTTCGATCGACCTCCAGCAGTGTGTCAATCGAACACATTCCCTCCATATTCTCTCGATCGAGCGCTGGCAGGATCTCGATCGAGCTCTTTACTTATATCATCTCTTGAATTGACGCAATAAGCTTCTAGAACAATGGAATTAACCCTTGTATTTTCAATATCGGCGCTAATAGGCGAATTGGGTACCTCATAAGACGAGATTCCCTTGGTAGGAACATCATATACTATTTCTTGTTGCCCATACACTTGCTCGGCAGTTATTTTATTCAGCTGAGTCTGTAGCTTCTTTATACGGATGTCATTTTCCGCATAAGACTTCTGGGCCGTTAGTGCAAATGCCCCTATCATTGACTTCAGTTCAGCAAGCTCAACTTTTTCGATCAGTACATTTACTTGGGCCTACAACTTCTCAAGACGGATGTCTTGAGCTTTGGATTTTTCCACACTCGAAACCAAGATATTTGCAATTGGGAACAATTTCTCCAACCCATCATTCTTTTCAGCAGGAGGGGTGTGTTGCGGTGGGTTAGCATAACAAGGCTGTTGAAGACCTTGTTGTTGCAGCGGTTGTGATGGCACCGATATAAGAGGAGCAAAACTTTGGTGACTTCCCCAACCCTAAGTCTCTTTCCTCTTCCAATTGTCAGTTATGACGATTGGAGCTTCAAAACGGGCTATAAGTTGGGAGACGGACGTCATCTTGGCTAAAGAATCGAAGGTACTCAAGCTTTCCCTTCGATAATCTTTCTCTGAAATCTGTCTAATAGACCTGTAGACCTATCAAAAAAGCACTAAAGAAAAAGATAAGAACTGCCTCAAGGAATAAATCCCTTGAGGCGAAAGACAAACGAAAATAAACAGATAAATAGGCCAATTGCCTCCCCGGCAACGGCGCCAAAATTTGATACAGTCGTTTCTGTACCAAAAATAAACCTAAATATACTAACGGAAGCTAGTGATAAGTAGGGTCGATCACCACAGGGAGGCAAGGTATCTATCTGAAAGTCCGTCTATCTAAGTCACAAATGGGGGTTTTGTAATTGATTTTCTAAACTACTAAAGGTTTAAGGGAAAGATTAAGAGAGTAAAGTGTACTAAGAGAAGTCTTAAAAGGTAAAAGAAGAAGTCTTTTATTAACCTAGTTACGACTCCCTTATATAGGGAAGTGAAAATTAACAAAACTAAACCTATCACGAGATAAAAATCCCGAGTATAATAGCTAAATACTCGATCGAGGACTTTTATATCACTCAATCGAGCAAATCCAAGCTTAAACCTCTCGATCGAGTACTTTAGGTACTCGATCGAACACTTATTAAATAGGCATTACTCGGTCGAGTAGAAAAAGGAGTCGATCGAACACAATTCTACTCGATCGAGTACTTTCCAGCGCACAATTCCTGCTTCGCGCACTGAACTTCAAAAGGCTGCCATTTCTTCGTTACTTGGGAAAACAAGGCGTTTCTGGTGGCGTTGAAAGCTAAGAGGACAAGATTTAATCTACCATTGGAATCATCTGAAAATATGTTGTAGAAATCGAGAGATGACTCTTCAAAGTAGGCACTAGTAATTTGAAGTTCTTCCTTTACTCGCCTAGCTAACTTACTTCTTTGCGCATCTCAAAATAGTAGTCTTAAGGCTCCGACTAAACTAATCTCCTAAATGCATGCGTAGGGACAGCTATTAAGCTTGATTATGCACCTATTTGGTTCATTCCTGAAAATAAGATAAGAGAAACCAAAGTAGACAATTTGGGGGACTTTTGTAGCTAAACACTACACAAAATACATAGAAATGCGTGCAAATGAAGTATGAAATACCTATATAAAATGCACGCATAACATGGCTTCTGTCATTTGAAAAGTATCAAATTATGACCTCATCTTGCTCCGGATGTGCTCAGGTACAAAGATGTTCCTAAGCGTGTCCTTCAAGTTACTCCACGGAATTTACGGTTCGTCGCTCAGTCTATAATCTTCCTTCAAGTCTTGTTTATTCCTTTCCCACCATAATACAACCTTTCCCCTCAAATAGTATGCATCTTGATCCACCCGTAGCTCCTCAGGATAGTTGATCAGTGCGAACAGACTGCTAAACTCCCTACACCAATCTTCCAGCAAAGAAGGCTCTCCTTGTTCATCATACTTTGTTGGATTATAACGAGCGATAATAGCACTCATCTTTGCCGCATCAACCACACTCCCCCTGGCCTTATTTGCTTCTTTCAACGCAACGGACAGGTTGGCATTTGTATCTATCAGCTTATCAATCTCCTCTTGAGTCATGGTTGTCGGAATAGATTTCTTTAGAGGCATTTTGTAAAATTTCTATAAAAATCTAAGACAAAAGTATGAGCATGTGCTTATTGGACTTAACTTAAATATTTTATATTTTAAAACGGTAATAATTAATCCTGCATCAACAATAAACTACTTAGTCAGGTTTACTCCACTACCCCAACTGAGGTAATTAGTAATAAAAAAGGGGAGAAACTCATGCCCTCTCCAACCATTACTCATTCTATTACTCATATAATCATAGTCTAATCTTCCTACTTGGCTTAGAGGCACAAATTCCGCATGTTCTATTCCATAACACATTACACACAAGAATTCACAATTTCATATTGCATACTAGTATGTTAATAACAGTAAAACATGTATTAACCACCAACACACATGTTATCATGCACAATGCAATATGATTCTCTCTTTTAATTGTCATATTTCGTGGATACTTGGCATTGCGCATTTTAAATTTTACATGCTAAAACCTCACGGCTAAACACCCTTTTGGGGTACTTACCTTCCAGCCATTATGTCCTAATTCCCTCACAATTGTACCTGCATTTTCATTAGTTACATAATTCATCGCATCAGAAACACCCAATCATGTGAAACACGTAAGAAAGCATCCAGTCTATCTAACCTCACTCATTTACTCTCACCGAGGTGTTTGGCTCAAAACTAAAAGAGCCATAACCCGAATTAAAGATGTCTCTCTAACCCGCGCTAAAGGGGCTCCTAATAGTTTTTACCCGGTGTTCATTTTACTTAGACATATCTTAGGTTCCTTTAATACATTTGTTTTATGCCGTAGGACCGTCGCTCTGATACCACTTTGTAACACCCCCACTTACGCAAGAACCTTAGGCTAGGCAGCTGAGATAAAAGATGGTGTTACCATCTCAGTTGCCTAAGGTAAATGGTACAAAAACTACGAATTAAAGGTAATTTAATTAGAAAGGTAAACAATGAATTAATTTGTCCAATATGGACTTACAACACACGGCCTAAACACGGCCAAACCAATCTAAAAAGCATTATGTTTAAACTACAATCCGACAAGTTTAAGCGATAACTAATGAGTAAAGTTCAGCTACTAATGATAAATAAAAGTGATGACTCGAGTCCAAGCTCACACGTCATAGACAAGTAACAACCAGCAACTCATACCTGCTCATCAACTGTTCCCTTGAAGGAAACAGAGAGTTAAGACACAATTAAACACAAAAGTCACCATATGATGCAAATCAAATAAACGGTACTAACATGTGAAGACACTAACACCTGCAAATAAATTAGTATACAATTAAAAGCGAATAAAGAAGGAACCAAGTGCTAAGGCTCTCAGCCTAAGCACACATACACGACCATCATGCTCATCCACGGCTACCACCTTCTCATTTTACAAGTGGGCATTCCACGCCAAGTCCACGGCCCACTGTGAACATCGTGCCTTGCATGTCCTATCCAATTCAAGGTGCACGGCTCTTCCACATCCCCGTGCCTGGCCTATCAACCTCGTTGCCAAAATGGAATAAAAACCAATGCTTACACAATGTAACCAATAATTTGATAAAATAGATGTGAAGTACTTCATTGCGAACAATGCCAAGTTTCTTTTAAGTGAATGATATTATGATGTCAATGCCAGATGCAATAAGATAAAATACTAATCCAATATACGATCATGCCAACAAGGTAATAACAACCAATGAAATAGTTACCAACAACCCAAAATCACGGCCAAAGGCCAGTGTACTAGCTTATCAACACAATTCCTAATGTAAATATTTATCGATACCAATAACGACAATTAAAGACAATTAAGCGCATAAAAGAACCCCGCAAGTAACTATTGAGTAGGTAGCCTTCCTTTTTTAAATTCCAAGCTACGCAATCCAAGCAAAATTAAAAAGCTTCTTTAATGAAACCGTCTCCTAATTAAAACAATAACACAAAATAATTACTAACTAGTTTAAGTATAAGACGGTATTAAACTACTCAATTAACCCGACACCATGCCTGGATCATGGCCAACATCCACCACCCATACCACTGCCTAGTCAGTCTCCCTTCCACCACGGTTTCAACAACCCCGATACACCACCAGCACTCCCACCATACAAGGTTACTCGTGCCCTAATCAACACCCTCAACACATAACCTAACCCTAACACCAACACACAAACCGAAACCCTAACAGACTCCCTCGGCAATACCACCGGCAACACCACCCTTAACCGCCACCGTGTCAACAACCCAGCCCTTTAACCACCCCTAAGCATGGTCCTTGTTTTCGACGGTCGGCCTTAGCACACGATACGACAACACGCACATACACAGTCCAAACCACCACCATAATACCCTTGGTTAAACCACCATGGTCAGGTCAATGGTATGGGTCACGACAGTAATACCTCGCATTTATTAAGACCGTACTTGACCGAGTAGACCATCCACTTGGCCGAGTAGAGCCCTCATGGCTGAGTGGAGGGTCTAGTGGAATTTGGATTGAGGCTGGAAGTTGCTGAAACTTGGTCACTCGACCGAGTGGAGTCCCACTCGATCGAGTGGACCGGGCACTCGACTGAGTGCCCGGTCGAGTCAATTTTACTTGAGATTTTTTGGTGGTGTGTCGCTTTCGAGCCTTATCCTTTTTAGATTTCCCCCACCTAAAATCACTCGCAACCTAATCTTACTACTCTCTAAACAGTCTAAACACTCACCAATAACCACCTAAAATTATTCTCTAAAAATATAGCCTCCACAATTAAAGAGTTCTTGTCATCCTTCCTTCCTAGTTCATCCACATCATTTGTAAGTCGATTTACACTTTGTTTCCTTAATCTTATCTTAGTAAACCTTAATTTACCTAGTAGATTATCTCAAAATTAATTAGGTTTATGGGAATTAAGATGGGTAATTAAGGGGATTAATTAGTATGTTTATTATAGTCGATTATAGTAATGAATATAGTAATTAACTTGTGTAGGAAGTTTCATTGAGGAGCTATTCTAGGCCTTAGCTTGAGGCTTTGTGAATATAAGCTTGAGGTAGGGTTTTCCTTACTTAGCTCTAATACTATAGATGTTTAATTATGTGTAATACCACGGATTTTTGAACTGTTGGGTACTCTATCGAGTAGGGTTACTCTGTCGAGTAAGTTAGTTTTGCATTCTATAGTGTGTTCTGCCTGATGGATACTCGATTGACTGAGCGAAACTCGATCGAGTAGGCGGTGCTCGATCGATTACCTCAGTTACTCGATCGAGTAAGTCGGGATATACGGGTTTTTGGCCGGGTTTGATAGCAACCTGTAAAAAGGTTATATAAAGTATTTTCGTCAGTTTCTTTTACTTTTTACCCTATTCTAAACCATTTTACAAAAGAAAACAAAACAACATAAGTTCTTCTCTCGCATTGCTATCAAATCCAAGGGCTAGAGTCGTCGGATTTCGGAGTTCTTGGTACCTTTGAGATCGTCTTATTGTGGGTTAGGTCCTTGTATCATTTATATGTCAATTCATTTGTTTTGTTTAAACCCTAATTGGGTGAATTGAGGATTATTGGGAGTATTTCTGATTATAGATTGTAATTATATGATTATGTGATTATAGGAGGTGATTTGGTAGAGGAACGTTTTTGATCCGCTGCTTGTGATTGTTGATTAGTGATTGCATTCTTGGTAGGGTTTCTCTACTCACTTATTGTGTAAATGATTATGAGATGGTTGTTGATTTATTGGCATGTGATTATATCGTAAATGGTTTTGGTATTGTTGATATTGTAATTGGTTATTGTTGATGGTCTGTGGTTCGCGAGGTTCACCCTCGGCTGAGCGGAGTCACTTGCGGGAGTGGCTTCATGCCCTTGATTCGCCCCTTGTGGTTCCCGTTACAAGGGGGATGTACACATTAAGGAACATGCGTTATTTGCTTTATGGAGATGATCGGGGCTTAGGTGCGAATGGCTGCGGTCCCCCACTGGCGGTATGGAATATCTGTTGCGATGGATATTCTGGCATGGCTACACACTTTAGTGTGTAGTCAGAAGATTGGAGATGTGATGGTGTTGGAGGATTGTGATTGTGTTTCTGTTTGTTTTATTATCTTATATTGATTATGCAGTAACTGACCCCGTTAAATGTTTTGAAAACTGTGGTGATCCATTCGGTGACGGTAAGCAGTTATTTAGCAGGTAATGCTTGGATGCGCGTGGGTTAGCTGGGAATGGAGTCACCACGAGTCCGAGTAGTAGTCTTCCGCCGTAGTGTCATAACATTTTATTTCTTTTAGTTGGTTTTGGTTTGGAATAGTTGTATGGTATTTCTCAGTTTTGGTTTTGATGTAAACACTTTAAATTTATTTACTTAAAGTACGTTTCTGGATGGTCACTTTTGATTACTATACCTCGGGTAACCGAGATGGTAGCATCCTCATGCATTAGGTAGTTTTGGTAAGACACCTTGGTGTATGGGGGTGTTACAAAGTGGTATCAGAGCGACAATTTTAGAACCTGTAACAAATGAACTCAATGAATGTAGAGAATCAAATTAAAATGAACCTGGGTAGGAGTTGTTAGGAGCTAATGCAAAGGCTTGGGAGACGTCCAAAAGTCGCGAACTCGCCCTACAACTTTGAACCGGTCACTATGGGGTGTCATGGGATCGCTAATTGCTTCTTATTGTTCATATGCATATGTTGGTAGAAGTGCATGATGGATGTTGTGGTGAAAAAGGTGAAAAGTAATTGTTGCATGATAATATGATTTGTGGTTTAAGCATGATTGTGTGACGAAAGTGGTTAATAATATCATTATGATATTAGTAACATGTGAATAGGATGTGTAAGTATGTTTTCGTTTTCATGAAAAGTTATGAAGTTAAAAGCATGCGGGTAGTGCAGCATCGTCAGCATGGCTTGATCGAGTGGGGGAAACTTGATTGAGTAGGGTGGACTCGATCGAGTATGCTGAGCTCGATCGAATGGGTATATGTATATGTTGGCAGTAGCTACAGATTTGTGCTACTCGATCGAGTAAGGGGAGTACTCGATCGAGTGTCCGATACTCGACCGAGTACATATGTGACTCGTACGAGTATATTTTGTGATAGTTCTGGGCAGGTTCTAGAGTTGAGGTACTCGATCGAGTTGGTAGCTTACTCGATCAAGTGACTCCTACTCGATCGACTATGTGTGGTTACTCGATTGAGTATGTTCTGTGCAGGTCATATTTGCATTGAGTTGTAGGCTATGTGCTTACATTTATCTCCCTTTTATAGTTCAAAGATATAATGCCAAAAAGATCAATGTCGTACGTTAGGGCTCAGGAGATGAGTGTTTAGGAGATCGCCAAGATGCTTGAGCATCAGGATGCGCTTACCGAAACCCTCAAGAAGATGGGAAAAGATAAGGAGGCTGAGGTAGACTTTTCCAAGATGAGGATTACGATATCTCTCTTCAATCCTACTACCTATGTGGGTACAGGTGCGCCGATTTTGCTCGATAACTGACACCACAAAATGGAGAATATCTTGGGAGTGGTACACTGTCCGAAAGAGTTTAAGGTGGAACAAGCTGCGTTCTACCGGAGAGATTCAGTTGGGGAGTGGTGGGACAAGGTAAAGGATAGAGCCTTAGACATCTATAGGAAGGAGGGTAAGACTGCAATCCCGTGGTCTGAGTTTAAGAGGGCTATGAGGCATGAGTTCGTACCGGAGCATGTTCACAGTAAACTCCGTGATGAGTTTAATTCCTTCAAGATGACCGGGGATATGACGCTGACCAAGTGCTATCACAAGTTCAACGAAAAAGCCAGATATGCTGAGGATATGGGGCTAAATCAGGAGAATTTAGCACTTCGCTTCGAGGAAAGGTTGACTTATCAGATTATGGAGAAGCTACCAGTGGGGACTCTTTGAAATGTAAAAGAGGCTTATGAGAGGGCTGGACGGGCTGAGAGGTTGGTCGAGATGGCCAAGGAACACAAAGAGAAGGGTTTTGAAAAGAGGAAGGCTGAGAGCGATGGTGGTGGTCAATCTAGTTACAAGAGGGGTAACCACAACCAGGAAAGGGCTTATTCTTTGGTATCGGGCTTTAGTGGAGGATCTTCGTATGGGTTTGGTGGTGGTAGTAGCAGCAACTGGGGTATATTGTGTTTCAATTGTGGCAGTATGGGCCACAAGAGGGATGAGTGTACTAGTGCAGTGGGGAGAGGTTTTTAGAAATCGTCACATGGAAGCTTTTCACAGGGAATGACATAGAGCTATATACTAGTAACCGACCAGTTGGGTCATGGAATAATCAAGGAGGTCAGAATAACAATGGTGGGTTTAACCGCAATAGCGGTAATTCTTATCAGAAGCTGGCACCTAACAACAATCAGGGGTCAGTTGCTAAGCCTTCTACATCTGCCAGCACAGTGCAAGGGGGGTGGACAAAAGAGCAGCGGCAAGCTGTTTATGATGGACAAGCAAGCTGCTGAGGATGATGCACACGTGATCAACGGTACTTTTCTTGTTAACGATGTTTCTACCTTTGTTTTTTTTTTTTTATTTGGGGGTATCACACTCATTTGTATCATCGAGTCATGCTAAATCTATGGGTTTGGGAGAGTTTGAGTCTGTAAAAGATGAGGTTTTTATACTGTCGGGTGAGTCAGTGTCTTGTGGAAAGTTGTATAAAGGGGTGTCCATGATTATTAGACAAGTTGATCTTCTAGTTGACTTGTTGGAGTTTCCTATGGATAGTTTTGAGATGATAGTTGGGATGGACTGGTTGGGTAAGTATAAGGCTAGGATAGACTGTCACCAAAAGAAAGTTTCTTTGAGAAATCCTAAGGGAGTTAGTGTGTCTTATCGTGGGTTTGTTATCAAACCCAAAGTCAAAGTGATTGCAGCGGTGACCTTAAAGTCTTACTTAAGGCAGGGGTACCCTTTGATCCTATGCCATGTGAAAGATACAAGTGTGGTGGAATCGACAGCAGTCGAGATACCAGTGATGGGGGAGTTTCTAGATGTTTTTCGAGATGAGATACCGGGTTTACCACCGAAAAGAGAGATAGACTTCACTATGGAGTTGAAACCGGGGACGGGACCTATCTCTAATGCCCCATACCGTATGGGTCCTAAGGAGTTAGAGGAGCTGAATAAACAGTTAGATGATTTGGTGGACAAGGGATACATTAAACCAAGTGTATCGACTTGGTGTGCACCAGTTTTGTTCGTTAAGAAGAAAGATGGGAGCTTGAGGTTATGTATAGACTACAGGGAGCTGAACCATGTCACAGTGAATAACAGGTATCCTTTACCGAGGATAGATGATCTTTTGGACCAGTTGAGTGGAGAAGGTGTCTTTTCAAAGATTGATCTAAGGTCGGGGTACCATCAGGTGTGGATTAGGGATGAAGACATACCAAAGACACGTTTTCGATCGAGGTATGGTCACTATGAGTATGTGGTGATGCCGTTTGGGTTCGCTAATGCGCCAGCAGTATTTATGGATCTGATGAACTGGGTTTTCAGGTCAGTACTTAGATCACTTTGTGGTGGTGTTTATAGATGATATCTTAGTTTATTCCCAGACTAAGGAAGAGCATGAGGAGCATTTACGATTGGTGTTGCGAACTCTAAAGAGGGTGTAGCTGTGGATCCTTGCAAGATTTAGGTGGTGTCTAACTGGGAGGCACCAAAGAATGTGACAGAGATCAGGAGTTTCTTAGGTTTGGCAGGGTACTATCGACGGTTCGTGAAAGACTTTTCCAAGATCGCCAGACTTATGACAGCGTTGATGAGGAAAGAGAACAGGCTTCATTGGGATGAAAGTTGTGAGACGGCGTTCCAAACATTAAAGGAGCGTTTGACCACAGCTCTAGTCATAGCTTTACCTAAAGGGAGTAAGAACTTCGAGGTGTATACAGATGCTTCAAAGAACGGGTTGGGTTGTGTGTTGATGCAAAACGGAAATGTCATTGCCTATGCTTCTAGGCAATTGAAGTCTTATGAAGAGAAATATCCGACACATGGTCTAGAGTTGGGTGCAGTGGTGTCTGCTCTCAAGATTTGGAGACACTATCTTTATGGGGTGACCTTTAAGGTGTTTTTTTTATCACAAGAGTCTAAAGTACATCTTTACCTAAAAGGGGTTGTACATGAGACAGAGGAGGTGGATGGAGATTATAGGAGACTATGACATGGATATCATATACCATGAAGGAAAGGCTAATGTGGTGGCTGATGCATTTAGCAGGAAGAGTGTGCATTCTCTATGCACATCTATATCACTGATGAGGCTGAAAGATGAAGTGACTAAGATGGGGATACATGTGATCCAGAAAGGGGATGCGAGGGGTAATTTGACAGTTCAGCCAGATCTTTATGATGATATTTGCAGGAAACAGGCTCTTGATCCCAAGATTCAGGAGTGGCGAGCTAGAGTAGATAAAGGGACGGTGTCTCGGTTCTCTATTCATTCTGATGGGAGTGTTCGGTTTGATGGTAGATGGTGTGTACCTAAGGATAAGGAGTTGAAAAAGATAATCATGACTCAGGCTCATTGCACACCGTATTCAGTACATCCAAGTGGTGACAAGCTTTATAGAGATCATAAGAACACGTTTTGGTGGCCTGCGATGAAGAGAGAGACAGCTGAGTTTGTGGCTAGATGTTTGACTTGCCAGAGAGTCAAAGGGGAACAACAAAGACCGCAAGGTAAGATTCAGTCTCTTGAGGTACCTGAGTGGAAATGGGAATCTATCTCTATGGATTTCATCGTGGGTTTACCAAGGAGCCAGCAAGGTAATAACATAATATGGGTGATCGTCGATCGTTTAACCAAGTCAGCTAATTTTATTCCCATGAAAGATACGTGGAGTAAGGTGCAGTTGACAAATGGCTACAGGAAGAATGTTAGGAGGTTACATGGAGTGCCAAAGGACATTGTGTCAGATCGAGAGGCGAGGTTCATTTCTCGGTTTTGGCAAGAGTTGAAGGAGTTGTTGGGGACCACCTTGAAGATGAGTACTGCATTTCATCCTGCAACAGATGCGCAGACAGATAGGACAATCAAGAACTTGGAAGACATGTTGTGGGCTTGTGTGATGGAGTTTGGTGGTAGCAGGGAAGACAGGTTGGATATGATATAGTTTTCTTACAACAACAGCTACCATACGAGTATTGGGATGGCTCCGTTTGAGGCTTTATATGGGAGGAGATGCATGAGTCCTATTTGACGGGATGATAGCACTGAGGCAGTGGTTTTAGGTCCACAGATGGTACAGGATATGGTTGAGCATATGAAGTTGATTCGACGAAAGATGAAAGCAGCACAAGATCGACAAAAGAGTTATGCAGACTTACATCGTCAGGACATTGAGTTCCAAGTTGGGGACAAAGTTCTTTTGAAAGTGTCACCTATGCGTGGGGTGATGCAATTTGGTAAGAAAGGGAAGCTAATCCAAAAGTTCATTGGTCCTTATGAGATTTTGGATCATGTGGGAGAGGTTGCTTATCGGTTAGCTTTAGCACCAGCTTTAGATCGGGTACATAATGTGTTTTATGTGTCTCAACTATGGAAGTATGTGAATGACCCTTCTCATGTGCTAGAGGTTGTGAACATTGAGTTGGATGAATCCTTGTCTTATCTTGAGGTGCCAGAAGATATCCTAGAGCGTAAGGTCCGCAAGACTAGAACTGGAAAAACAGTGTTGGTGAAGGTTTTATGGTCTAATCACAACGTTGAGGAAGCAACTTGGGAGGTGGAGGAAGCTATGAAGGAACTCTACCCATCTCTTTTTTATCATGTATGTGTGGTTACGGGGACGTAACCATGTTTCTTTTTTTTTGGGGGGGAGGGGGGGTAGGAGAAGATCGCATAAGGTTTTGGTACAGTTTTATGTCAGTTTTGGTAAGTTAGAGTTTGTTTTGAGTCATAATGAGTTATGTTTGAGTTTTGTTTTTGAGTTTTGTTGTTTCGTCATGTCATAGTTGAGTTACTAAGTTTGTTTTTCGGTATGGGTTTGAACTTCGGGGACGAAGTTCATTTTTAAGGAGGGAAGACTATAATACTACAGATTTATGAGTTGTTGGGTACTCTATCGAGTAGGTCTTACTCTGTCAAGTAAGTTAGTTTTTCATTCTGGAGTGTGTTCTGCCAGATGGATACTCGATCGAGTGGGGGCAACTCGATCGAGTAGGCAATACTCGATAGAGTACCTCAGTTACTCGATCGAGTAAGCCGGGTTATATGGGTTTTTGGCCGGGTTTGATAGCAACGCGTGAAAAGGTTATATAAAGTATTTCCATCAGTTTCTTTTACTTTTTACCTTATTCTAAGCCATTTTACAAAAGAAAACAAAACAACGTAAGTTCTTCTCTCGCATTGCTATTAAATCCAAGGGCTAGAGTCGTTGGATTTTGGAGTTCTTGGTACCTTTCAGATCGTCTTATTGTGGGTAAGGTCCTTGTACCATTTTTATGTCAATTCATTAGTTTTGTTTAAACCCTAATTGGGTGAATTGGGGATTATTGGGAGTATTGTTGATTATAGATTGTAATTGTATGATTATGTGATTATAGGAGGTGATTTTTTAGAAGAACGCTTTTGATCTGCTGCTTGTGATTGTTGATTGGTGATTGCATTCCAGGTAGGGTTTCCCTACTTAGTTATTGTGTAAATGATTATTAGTCGGTTGTTTATTTATTGGCATGTAATTATATAGTAATTGGTTTTTAGATTGATGATATTGTAATTGGTTGTTGTTGATTGTGTCTGGTTTACGAGGTGCGCCCTCGGCCTAGTGGAGTCACTTACGGGAGTGGCTTCATGCCCTTGATTCGCCCCTTGTGGTTCCCGTCACAAGGGGAATGTACACATTAAGGAATATAGGTTATTCGCTTGATGGAGATGAGCAGCGCTTAGGTGGGAACGGCTGCGGTCCCCCACTGGCGGCGTGGAATATCTATTGCGATGGATATTCTGGCAGGGCTACACACTTTAGTGTATAGTCAGATGATTGGAGATGTGACAGTGTTGGAGGATTGTGATTGTGTTTATGTTTGTTATATTATCTTTTATTGTTTATGTAGTAACTGACCCCGTTAAATGTTTTGAAAATTATGATGATCCATTCGGAGATGGCGAGCAGTTGTTTAGCAGGTTTAGCTTGGATGCGCGCGGGTTACCTGGGGATAGCATTACCACGAGTCCGAGTAGTAGTCTTCCGCTGTAGTGTCATAACATTTTATTTATTTTAGTTGGTTTTCGTTTGGAACAGTTGTATCGTTTCTCAGTGTTGGTTTTGATGTAAACACTTTAAATTTATTTACTTAAAGTACGTTTCTGGATGGTGACTTTTGATTACTATACCACGGGTAAGCGAGATGGTAGCATCTTCATGCATTAGGTGGTCTTGGTAAGGCACCTTGATGTATGGGGGTGTTACATTATGCATTTATTGTCATTAATTACATTTATCTCATGGTAGTTGCATTATAACATGTTTATTGGTAATTAGGGTTTGTGACATGATATCGTCTTGTCTTAATTATACATATAGTGAAGGAGTAATTATGGTTAAATGTCATATAAATGGTTAGAATGCATTATAACATGTTAGGAAGCAATTACATGAAAAGAGGTGAATTAATGAAGGATTGAGCATTTTGACATATTATGCTTGGCGTAATTACATGATTACTCTTGTTGGAAATTAATTGTTTTGATTGTTGGATTGATTGGTGTTGGAGGATTGTGGAGTATACTTGGTTGTTGTTTCGGACACGGAAGGCGGTTGGGAAACCATCTTCCACTTGGGTCACCTCTTGGAGCTTCCCACTCCAAGGGGAATGTGCACATTTAGTACTTGAGTTTTGGAGGGACTCGTGTGGTTGAGACACGATGTCTTGCAGGGACTCGAGTCGCTCTCGGGCCCGGTACCACAGACAAGTTTCTAGTACCAAGTGTTAGCATGTTGTGTCGTGGGCGTGTCACTGGCACCGGTTATGTGGAGGTGAGAAACTTGGAGGATGGTTTTATGGATCTCATACACTTGTTGGATTCGTGGTTGATTGTCTTAGCATTAGTACATGAGCATTTAGTCTTTCTCATTAGCATTCATTGAGCATTTGTATTATTAAGCTAACACTTTTGTTTTTAAATATTTTTGGTGAACCATATGGTGATTTCCACCCATATGGGGAGCAGTGATTTGACAGGTTAGCTTTGCTTAAATACGGAGGCTTAGGAGCTGTCTTCACTAGTTGTCATCACTTGTGTTTGTCTAGTTTTTGACTATTTAAACTCCACCTTAATTTCGATATGGTTGTATTAAATGAGATATCATTTGCATCCCTTAACATGTAACTAATTATTGAACGACAACTTATCTATTTAAAGTTTATCGTCTTAAGTCCTTCTTTACTCGTTTGTTCGTACTACAAGTTTGGAAAACCAAGTCTTCTGATGCTCTCATGCGTTGGGATTGCCTTCAGGAAGGATTCCGACTTATGGGGGTGTTATAATGGCTGCCTATAGTGGGGGTCACAGTGAGTCAAAGACGAGTCAAGCATAATATGTAAACAATTGATGTTTGGTTTAGTTACTTACCACAATTAGGATTTAGAGCGAGGTTAAACCGTCTTAAAATTCTGTCTCAAGTTGTCTCTCAAATCTAGTCTTAAATCTCCCTTTTATCTCTCTTATTATGTGAGTTGTGTTTTTGTGAAATAAAGATCTAGGTGATATGTGAGTTAGGTATATATACTAGTCATTTAGATCTAAGGAAGTTTCTAGGTAGCTTCCACATATTATTAAACTAATAAAATATAAGACCAATTCCTCTCCCATGTATACTCCTCCAACCCGTCCAACCTTCTTCTTTTTCTTTTTTCTTTTTTTTGTTTATTTTAGTTATTCTTATTCTTATTATTATTATTACCATATAGTTAACATAAAATATAAAGTCACTTATCTTATAAAATATAGAAAATACCTTATTATATATATAATATGTTTATAAACATACTGGATATTACAGTCATCCCTCCTAAAATGAAACTTCGTCCCGAAGTTTACCCAAGACCAACACCACTCACGACACCAAGTGTCCCATGGCACGCACGCCGAGGCCATTCCCACATGGTCCTCCCATTTAACAACTAACTTCAACATATTTAACTACTCTAATTATCACATAAGTTGCTAAATTAAGACGGTGTTTTATATTCCACCCACCTAAAAAGAAGGTTACGTCCCCATAACCACATAAATACCTAATGAAAAAGATGAAGATATTTCTCGCGCGTTGAGGCTTCTGTCTCCCAAGTAGCTTCCTCCACTTCATGGTTAGACCACAGTACTTTCACCAAAGCCACTTCACCCTTTCTGGTTTTGCGAACTTTAGTGTCTAGTATTTCTTTAGGCACTTCCTTATAGGTCAATTTCTCATCCAACTCAATATTCTTAATCTCCAGGATATGTGACGGATCACTAACATACTTCCCGAACTGCGATACGTGAAACACATTATGGACTCTTCCTAAAGCTGGTGGTAACGCTAAACGGTATGTTACCTCCCCAACTCTAACTAGAATCTCATATGGTCCCACATACTTCTGGCTTAGCTTACATCGCTTTCCGAATCTCATGACTCCCTTCATTGGTGACACTTTAAGCAACACCTTATCACCAACAGCGAACTCGATCTCAGATCTTCTCAAGTCTGTATAACTCTTCTATTGATCCTGTGCAGCTTTCATCTTCTATCCGATCACTTGCACTTGCTCAATAATCTCTTGGAACATTTTAGGCCCCACCACCATCCTCTTGGCTCCATCATCCCAACAATTCGGACTTCTACACTTTCTTTCATATAGAGCCTCAAAACGAGTCATGCCAATACTGGCACGATAGCTAATATTATAAGAGAATTCAATCAAGTCTAGCTTCTCCTCCCAAGCCCTCCAAACTCAAGTATACACGCCCTAAGCATGTCCTCCAGTGTCTGGATGGTGCGTTCAGTCTGGCCGTCTGTCGCAGGGTGAAATGTTGTACTCATCTTCAATTTAGTTCCCAAATATTCTTGCAGCTCCATCCAAAACATAGATATAAACCTCGAATCCCTATCTGACATTATATCCTTACGAATTCCATGTAAATTCAACACATTCCTGCTATAAGTCTTAGCCAACTAAGCTTTACTTCAGGTATCTTTCATGTGAACCCCCGCAATAACGCGGAAAATATAACTTATAAATTCAAGCGAAATTTAGGAAATTTTTGAAACTTTTAAAATTTAAAGCGCGGGTTCATTAAAATCTAAAACACAAATAAAGAGTGCGGAAATAAAGATTGAATTATACAAACGTGGTAGTCATGGTGAGGGAAAGTATATCCCTCGAATGACAAATGATAAAAGGTGAGTCTAAGCAATCCTACTTAACCGACTACTAGTCCAAGGTGCTCGCTAGCTCACACATGTCTTCACCCCATAAATGCACCAGTTAATACCGGTCATTCATGTAAACATGAACACCACAGTCAGTGGGGAGTAACTCAAGGTTCTCCCAGCTAGAAATTGTCAAAATGAACATAACAAAGAACTAAAACAGGTAAGTCATGTAAGATACTTATAAAAGATATGAATCTCAAGTTTATATTTAAACATGGCAATTCAATGAGATGGAACAAGATAGATCAACGTTAGCATAATAAAGATTCAATTAATCATGTGAGACAATTAAATAATATGAAAGACAAGGATACGGTCATTTATACAAAAGCACGCATTTCAAGGGAATACAACATAGATGTGATATTAGAATCCGAATCATGTGAAGCAGTTAAATAAGGGATCAACCAATGCAAATTACAAGAATAGAAACCGTTGCCATTACTTGGAAAACCACTTTGCAAACATTGCACGGGACGTGACTACTAATGTTACATTCATACTTATGGCTTGCATCTCACCATAAGAACGGATGGGAACATCAATCCTGACGATCATATCGCAACTAGAGGGCTTATAGCTCACCCCTAGTTTCCGATAGGACCAAGACAACAACACAAGGCATAACTCTTGCCTTAAATGACATATGACAAGATCTATAACCAAGCAAGACCTTTACTACTCATTATATATAATTCCCCTGCTAGGACGACAATGGTACTCCCAAGACTCAGTCCTAATCTAAATCTGGCCAGACTCTCAGGACAGTACAGTTCCCGATTCGACATGCGGCAGGACAGTCCGCATCCAAGACTCGAACCATAAATCGGAAATCGAGAACCCACAATCGGCAGGACAGTCCGAAAGAGGAGGAAGATATGAGCTAAACCCACAATCGGCAGGACAGTCCGAAAGAGGTGTAAAGAGAAGTCAAGCAAAAAGGTATAGCATAAAGGCATTATCATACGAATACGACTCAGTCCGAGTAATTATTTACAATAATTCTTTCTTACTTGCACCATAGCAATAAATAAATAATTCATTTCATAATCAGACATGCCGGTTAAATATAATATAACGAGCGATAATGAATGATTTACGTCATGTGAAATTTATAGAATAAAATGTGACCAAGCCCTAGTGACTCATTTATGAGCCCAATAAGCAAACCATGTGGGGCCCAATACTTGAAATCACAAGAAATCCAACAAGTGAACCATCACAAGCCCAATTAATAAAACAAACTTTGCCTACCAAGCAAGCTAGACAAGTCCAACTAAATTAACAAGACAATTTCAATGAAATTAACTAGACAAGTCCAAATAAATAAATATGACAAGTCCATTTAAATTAATAGGTCAAACTTAAATAGATAAATATGACAAGTCCAATTAAATAAATATGTAAATGAATGATATTTAACGAGTTACGTAATATAAAACACGAGGATTTCACATGTATACTTGAGACGGGAAAATAATTAAATAACGGAATTCCACAATTATACTTCATGTGTGGAAAATATATAAATGAACGATGTTTAACGAAATACGTTATATAAAGCATGAGTCAGAAATTTAAATATTTCAAGTACCCAAACTTGCGCTAAAACAACTCAACCCACGACACAAGGGGCCATTGGACAACCCCTTACACGTCGCCAAACAACAAGTCGTGACCAAGACCGAAACTAGCCAGCCATGGACACGCTGTCAGGCTACATCCCGTGCCAAGCCAGCCCCTGCCCTGGCCAGGCATGCCATTGCCCAGGCCACACGACCCCCATTACATACAGCCGTGACCAACCCTGCAAAACAGTCACCACTGCCCAACCAGGCCCTGACCAGCCACCGTCACCACTCCAAACAACCCCATAAAGCAACCTTGAACTGTGCCAAACACAGCCCCATCGAGTCATTTTAACACGAGTTCTTAAACGTATCCAAGACGGAACCAAAGCATAGCTACTACATGATTAATAACCATGAAAAACAGGCCACTCCACCCATCCCAAAAAAGAGACCAAAACCGCACCAAAACAGTTCCAAAACCGCTTGCAAAACCTCCACAAAAAACCGTTCCAAGGAGCCCATTTCAACCATCAAATTGAGACGGAAATTACCATACCAATGAGAAAAATGTAAAGAACCAAACTTTATCAGAAAAAAACATATAAAACGACACATAAGACAGAATTTCGACGTTTTTGTCGAGTAACCTATCACCGTTACCTCAAACGCTCCTTATTCTTCTAATAAATGGTCCACAAGGCACGAGTCTTACTCCGGATCTTCAAATGCTTCATCAAAGAGTAAGAAAACGGGATAAAGAAGCTAAAAGTCGACACTTTTATAAGACGGCAAAAAATGGAACCACCAATAAAACGATACTTTCTTACCTTGAAAGAAGGAGGAAGGAAAGAGACTGGTACAAAAGTTATGGAATTTGGTTGAAAAATGAAGGCGGGATCTCGGGTTGAAGCTCGACGGAAATGGTGTACGAATGTTTGCTGTTTTTGTTGTGTTTGTAGGGTAAGGTTTCGAAAAAGGAAAGGAAGAAGGAGGGAAGGGAGTGAGGTGGAGGAGAAAGGACGGGGGCATAATAATAATAATAATAATAATAATAATAATAATAATAATAATAATATTAATATTAATAATAATAATATTAATATTAATAATAATAAAAGGATTATATTAATGTAGAGTGTAAGAGAGTAGGTGAGTGTGTGGTGTTGTCGAAATCGGGTTGGTCCGAAACTAATTGGCCTTACAAATGAATTGTGGCAGTCTTATGCTAGACGGGAAAGTGTCTCAAGTCTATATTAACTTAAGACGGAAAACAATTATTATTATTGTCACTATTATTACTATCCGACTAAAATACGTATTTTAATATAAATTAAGCTTTAAAATATTACTTTTATAAAAATCATGTTTAAAATAAAATTAGTAAAATTAAATAATTTAAAATAAAGTAATAGAATGGTTATATAAATTACATATGTCAAAAAAAGAAATTTGCGGGTGTTACATTTCATAGGAATAAAGTGAGCAGCCTTAGTTAATCGGTCCATTATTACCCATATCACGTTATTTCCCTTTTGACTTCGAGGTAACCCTACAGTAAAATCCATAGATATACTCTCTCATTTCCACTCATGCACTTCCAAGGACTGCACTTTCCCTTAAGGTCTCTTATGGTCTCCTTTAACCCCCTGTCATGTCAAACACTTGGCTACAAACTCCACTATTTCTCTCTTCATCCCAGGCCACCAAAATGTTTTCTTCAGGTCTCTGTACAACTTATCTTCTTCAGGGTGAACTGAATATCGTGTATTATGAGCTTCAGACAAGATATTCCGCTTTAAATGTCATCATCATGAATGCACCAACGGCCCTCAAAACGGAGGCTGCTGTCGGCATCAATCTTGAACCATGTGGGCTCCCCCACTGGCAGCAAGGGCCCACCATTTCGCAATCCTTGAATCATACTACTGCTTCTCCCGAATTTCAGAATAAAATTCAGGTTCTACTGTTAAATCACTAATAGTCTCTCCCTTCCTTATCACATGAACTCCCATGCGGGACAAGGCACTGCAGAAGTGATGAATACATTTCCTACTCAGTGCATCTGCCACCACATTTACCTTTCCCTCATGATACATATTATGCATATCATAATCACTAATCAGCTTTATCCACCTTCTCTGCCTCATGTTCAACTCCCTCTGAGTGTAAATATATTTTAAGCTCTTATGGTATGAAAATACCTTGAATGTCATGCCATAATGGTAGTGTCTCCATAACTTTAGTGCAAATACTATAGCTCCCAGTTCAAGGTCATGGTTAGGGTAATTCTCCTCATATGCTTTCAACTAGCACGAGGCATAAGCTATAACTTTCCCATTTTGCATCAAAATACACCCCAACCTATTATTTGAGGCATTAGTATACACCTAAAAATTTTCACTCCCCTCTGGTAAGGCTAAGATAAGAGCCGTGGTCAAGCGCTCCTTAAGAGTTTGGGAAGCTATCTCACAACTCTCATCCCACCTAAACCGATTCACCTTCCTCATCAAAGCTGTTAAGGGCTTAGCTATTTTTGAGAAATCTTTCACAAATCTCCTATAATACCCAGCTCCCAAGAAACTGATAATGTCAGCCAAATTCTTCAGTCTCACCTAACTAGAAACTGCCTCAACTTTACTCGGATCCACAGACAATCCTTCTTTTGAAATCACGTGACAAAGGAAGGCCACTTTCTCCAGCCAAAACTCACACTTACTCAATTTCGCATACAAGTCCTTCTCCCTCAAGGCCTGTAAAACTAGCCTCAAATGTTGTTCATGCTCCTCTTTAGCTTTTGAATAAACTAGGATGTCATCAATTAAAACAACCACAAACTGATCTAGGTAGGCACTAAACACTCGGTTCATTAAATCCATAAATACAGCGGGTGCATTAGTAAACCCAAAATGCATTACCACAAATTAATAATGGTCGTACCTAGGCCTAAGAGTTGTCTTAGGAATATCCCCTTCCTTCACTCTCAATTGATGGTACCCTGATCTCAGATCAATCTTAGAAAACACACCAACTTCACTCAGTTGGTCAAATAAGTCATCTATGCGAGGTAAAGGGTATCTATTTTTTTATAGTCATATTGTTTTACTCCCTCTAGTCAATGCACAGCCTCATACTTGCATCCTTCTTCTTTACAAATAAGACAGGTGCTCCCTAAGGTGATACACTCGGTCTCACATAACCTTTCTCTAGCAACTCCTCTAACTGCTTCTTTAATTCCTCCATCTCTCTATTAGGTGGTAACCCAGGAATTTTCTCAGGGAAAACATCATAAAACTCGCACACCACTGGAACTTCCTCCCTCTTAGGTTCGTCCACCCTCATGTCTTACACATGAAATAGATACATTTGACATCCCTTTCACAGGTAAGACTTTAGGGTTACAACATTTATAAATTTCACCTTTAGTTTGATCATAAAACCCCCTATAAGACACCCTCACCCCTTTCGGTCCCCTCAAAGATATTTTCCTTTGGTAAGAATCTATAAAAGCTATATGTTTAATCAACCAATCCATCCCTAGAATAATTTCAAAACATCCTATAAGAAACTCAATCAAATCTACCGAAAATACCACCTCACCAATCTTAATTTCAACATCTTTATACATTCTAGTACATCTTATGGACTCTCCCAAAGGTATCCGCACTTTATCATTTATAGGAATTGGGTCATTTAGCTCTAAGTACTTGGCATGCTCATAAGATACAAATGAATGAGTAACCCCTGAATCAAATAATACAAAAGAAGGTTTAACATTCACAGGAAAGGTACCCGAAAAAATGTGAGTTTCATTCTCAATTACTTCTTTCTCAACCATTAATAATCTCCCAGCTGATTTCTGACCCGCACCTTGGACGGTTGTGGACGAGTGGTTCCCGCCCTCTACTTACCTGATTACAATTCCCCGCATTCTGCCTCTGGTTCATGCCATTCCCATAATTATTGCTTCCCTGATTGGTGAACTGATTGAAAATGTTGTTGCCACTATAGTTACTTTTATGATTATTCCATTACCCTGAATTCCTCCTATAGCTAGATTGACGAGTCCTAAAACCGCCATTTCCATTTCCATTGTTATTGTTTTTGTATTTATATCTTTCTCCCGATCTGTACTCAACTCTCACATGCCCGAACTTCGCGCAACCAAAGCATTGCCGTTTCCGGATGAAACCTTGACCGCGGCCTCCACTGACTCCATGACCGAAGCTCCCACCGCCACTACCTCCATGTCCTCCTTGCTGAAACTGCTTGAATTGATTATTATTTGACCTCTTTTTCCCATTGGAATTCTCCACATTTTCATTCTTCCTCTTTTAACCCTTTTCTTTCTCATCTCCCTTTAACATCTCAACTAATTTCTATGCACAGCCCGCTCTTTGGTACACATCATCCACATTAGTTGGTAATCCCGCTGTAAGCTTCTGCTTGATCTCCATTGATAACCCCTGTTGAAATCTAACTGCCATTATCTCATCCCCACAGTTTAAATCGGATACATACTCAGACAATTCCATAAACTTGTTACGGTACTCCTCCATTTTCATGGCTTCTGGCACTTTAAAAGTATCAAATTCCGACCTCATATTGCTCCAGATGTGCTCAGGTACAAAGATAATCCTAAGCGTGTCTTTGAAGTTACTCTATAAAATGTACGGTTCGTCGCACAGTCTATAATCTTCCTTTATGTAATACCTCATATTAATAAAGACTGAGACTTGACCGAGAAGAGACCGAGTAGACGATTCACTCGGCCGAGTGAAGCTTCACTCGACCGAGTGCCATCTGGCAGTAGGCTGGAAGCCTATAAGGATGGTAAGTCGGTCGAGTGACCGTCCACTCGACCGAGTGGAGCCCCACTCGATCGGGTGGACCAACCACTCGACCGAGTGCCGGTCGAGTGTAGCTTATACGGGAAGTTGAGTTGGTGGGATGTCGCTTTTATGCCATATCCCTTCAGATTTCCCCACCCAAAACCCATTCCTAAATACTGAACACCACCCTCTAGAATCCTAAATATCTTTCTAAAAACCCCCATCTTCATATCCTCTCAAAACCCTATTTCTCTCGAGAAGATTCTTGCCTCCCTTATTCACCACTTTGTTTGTAAGTTAATCTATACTCCTTATTCCCTTTAATCTTGTCTTAATAATCTTAATTAGTTTAGTAGACTACTCCATATTTAATTATGTTTTAGAAAATATAGGGGATGTTTAAGGGGATTAATTAGTATGGTTATTATAATAGATTGTAGTAATGAATGTAGTAATTAATTGTGTAGGAAGCTTAATTGAGGAGCACTTCTAGTGGCTAGCTTGAGGATTTGGCAAGATAAGCTTAAGGTAGGGTTTTCCCTACTTAGCTATAATGATATGAATGTTTAATTGTGAATTTATTACCATTAATTGCATTTGTTTCATGTTAGTTGCATTGTAACATGTTTTGGACAATTAGGATTTATCACATAATGATGCCTCATGATGATTATGGAAGAGTAAGTATGGTGAATGGTCACAATGTTGATTATCTTGCATAATAACATGTTAAAAGCAATTAAATGAAAAGAAATGGATTAATGAAGAATTGAGCATGATTTTAGTTGTTATGTTGATATGGTTATATATGTGCCCAGTTTGGATGTATTTGGCTTGATGGTGATTGTGTTGACAATGGAGGATGTTGGAGGATTTTGGTTACGATTTTCGAGACGGAAGGTGGTTGGGAAACTGTCTTCCGCTCAAGTCACCCTTGGAGCTTCCCACTCCATGAGGGATGTGCACATTTAGTACTTGGGTTATGGAGGGACTCGTGTGGTGATGCACGATGTCTGGCAGGGGACTCAAGTCGCACTCGGGCCCGGTACCACGGACGTGTTTCGAGTACCTTGTGTGATAATGGCGTCGTTGGCGTGTCCCGGTCACCAGTTTGTGGAGATGTATGTTGGAGGGTGTTTCCTATCTTTCATCATGCGTTGTTGGTTTTATCTTGCATTCTCATATGATTAGGTAAGTTTAGTATTGCATGCATTGAACATTTATATCGTTAAGCTAACACTTGGGTTTTCAATTGTCTGTGGTGAACCATATGGTGATTTCCGCCCATATGGGAAGTAGTGTGACAGGTGTGCATATTGAGTTGCGGGCTTTGGGAGCAGTCTTCATTGTGTCACTACTTACGCATGTCTTAGTTTTTGACATTTAAACTCCTATTTCGATTTGGTTGTATAACATTTGGGATGGTATTTGCGTCCCCCAACTTGTAACCACTTATCTACAACTTATCTATCTCTTTATATTGAGTTAGAAACTTCTTTACTTGATTGTTCGCACTACAAACTTGGGAAACCAAGTCTTATAATGTCTCCATACGTTGGGAATGCCTAAGGGAAAGGATCCCGACTTATGGGGATGTTAAAAAGTGGTATCAGAGCATCGGTTTTGGAGCCTAAACCAATGAACTAGGGTGAGTCAATATAAAATGAACCCGGTATGAGTTGTAGAGAGCTTGTAACAAGTTTGGGAGACGTCCCAAAGTTGTGTTATTATCCTCTTAACTTAAGTCGGTCACTATATATCCGGGGGCAATGGGGCGTGTGTAGTGCATATGGTTGTTGCATATTCCTTGTTTAGTGATATGGATTTGTTACATGCTTTATAATATCCTATGTGATAACATGTTGATGATGGTACAACTATGAAGGATGCGTTGGATGTGTTAACGTGAACATATACTAATTGCCGTCATATGGGAGCTGTGTGTTGTATCAATGCCTCTATTTTCCCCGTAATGCGTTTAGGAACATGTAAAAAGGATTATATGTGGGCTTATATAAGTTGGGATGAGTAAATAGCCCTTAAGATTCATACTTGGTTAAGTGAAAAAAAGGACTCAGTCGACTAGAAGGCACTTGACCGAGTGCCCCTGCCACTCGACCTAGTGGATATATTTACAGACCCTTGGGACATCCTGTAAGCTTTAGCACTCGACCGAGTGGAGGATCCACTCGACCGAGTGGACTTGGGGGGAGGGGGGATTTCTGGAAACTTTCTCTAAGTCGAGTCACTCGACCGAGTGGGACACCACTCAACCGAGTGGGCTCACCACTCGACCGAGTGATATTCCACACTCGATCGAGTGGACCTCTATTGTGCTCAAAGCCTTTTGCCTCTTCATTTTGAGCATGTATTGACGTTTGTTATACTTATTGAAGAGACATAATGTCGAGAACGCGTGCAAGGACCCCTTCACCTCCAACCCGCGTATCCGAAGAGGAGATGGAGTGACTCATATCTCAAAATGAAGCCCTAACCGAGGCCCTTAGGAATGTCACTAGAGAGAGACATGCGGCAATGGATGCCTCAGCCGTGAGCACCTCCATATCGTGCCATCGCCCCACCAAGTACCTTGGGGTTAAGGAGCCTTGTCTCTTTAGCGACTGGGTAAGAGAAACGGAGAATGTATTCGAGGTAGTAAGGTGCCCTGAGGAGCTTAAGGTGGATCAAGCTGCCTTCTACTTAGGAGGTCTCGTGGGGGGATGGTGGTATAAATAGAGGGACGCTATGAGAGAGTTTTATGACGAAAGAGGCGAAGCCGCAATACCATGGACTGATTTCAAGGTAGATATGAGAAATGAATTCATTCCTGAGCATGTAAGATGCAAACCCCAAGTGGAGTTCGATCGCTTTGTCATGACCGATGCTATGACCTTTCAAGATTACTATATCCATTTCAACGAATTAGCTACATATGTGGATGATCTTCATCTTAGCCAATCCCACTTGGCTCTCAAGTTTGAAGGAGGACTAACCATCAAGATCCTAGAGAAGCTCCAACCCGGAGATGTGTCAAGTGTGAAAGAGGTCTATGCCAGGGCCGGGAACAAGAAGAGGCTACTCGGCATGGCCAAAGAGGCTAAGGAAAGATCGGGGGAGAATAGGAAATTCGAAAGTGAGAGTGGAGCGCACCAACCCAAGAAGACTAATTTCAATCAAGCTAGATCCTACTCGGGAGGAGTGCCTACAAGTGGCTACGGGAAGTCGGGCGGCTACGGCGGAAGAGTCGTGAGTGAGTGAGGAGGACCTTGATGCTATAATTGTGGTGGCCTTGGCCACAAGAAAGTGGAGTGCACGAGCACCCCAAGAGGGCCAAACCGGAGGTTCGGGCAAGAAAACTCCTACTACACTCCTTCTCAAAGTGGGACCAAAAACCGGTGTTCGGGGGCATGGAGCAAACTTAGGAATGCCAACTCCAACTTAAATGACGACAACAACCGGGGAAATTTCAACCGGGGAGCTCCATCTAGAGCGACTAGCTTCGTGGCAGGCAATGCTTCGGGAGGTAGGCCAACCCAATAGGCAAGCACGGTGCAAGGTGAACCCAAATCTTATGGCAAGCTCTTTCCCATGGATAAAAAGAGTGCCGAGGAGGATGCCCACGTTGTCTCCGGTACATTCCTTAATAACTCTCATCCTTGTTTTGTTTAATTTTACTTGGGGGTTACCCATTCTTTCGTGTCTAAGATTCATGCGTCGACCCTAGGATTGGGGGAGGGAGAACTAGCCAATGATGACGTGTCATTACCTTCGGGGGAGTCAATATTATGTTCAAAAGTATATAAAGAAGTGTCGGTCATAGTGCATGAGACCAACTTTTCGGCAAACCTCTTCGAGTTTCCCCTAGAGGGGTCTGAAGTGATCCTAGGGATGGATTGGCTAAGTAAACACAAAGCCAACATAGATTTTTATCAAAACAAGATCGTCTTGAGAGGACCCAGTGGTACTAGGGTGTCATACAAGGGTTACTTAATCAAACCAAAGGTAAAGCTAGTTTCGGTGATGACCTTGAAGACATGTTTGAAGAAGTGTTGCCCTATGCTCTTATGTCATGTATAGGACACTAGTATGGAAGGACCACAAGCACAAGATATACCGGTGGTGAGGGATTTTGAAGATGTTTTTCCAGAGGAGTTACCCGGGTTACCTCCACCTAGAGAAGTGGAATTTGGGGTGGACTTGAAGCCGGGTACGGGACCAATCTCTAAGGCCCCGTACCGGATGGGTCCGAAGGAATTAGAGGATTTAAAGAAGCAACTTTGGGAGTTGGCGGATAAAGGCTACATTAGACCGAGTGTTTAACCATAGGGAGCACCAGTTCTCTTTGTAAAGAAGAAGGACGGGACGTTAAGGCTATGCATCGATTATAGGGAGTTGAATAACGTCATCATCAAGAACAAGTACCCTCTACCAAGAAATGATGATTTGTTTGACCAATTAGTGGAGCCGGAATATGTTCAAAGATTAACCTAAGATCGGGATATCACCAATTGAAGATTAAGGATGAGGACATTCCAAAGACCACATTTAGATCAAGGTACGGATATTTCGAGTTTGTGGTGATGCCATTTGGGTTAACAAACGCACCGGCCGCGTTCAGGGACCTCATGAATAGGGTGTTTTGTCGATACTTGGACAAGTTCATGGTGGTATTCATAGACGATATTTTGGTCTACTCCAAGACCAAGGAAGAGCACCAGGAGCATCTATGAATTGTTTTGCAAACCTTGAGGGAGCACCAACTCTATGCAAAGCTTAGTAAGTGCGAGTTTTGGTTGGAGAAGATGGTCTTCCTAGGACATATAATATCAAAGGAAGGAGTTTCCATGGATCCTACCAAGATTGAGGTCGTGTCTAAGTGGGTGGCACCCAAGAATGTAGCGGAAATTTGAAGCTTCCTAGGCCTAGCCGGGTATTATCGCCGATTTGTAAAAGACTTCTCCAAGGTTTCTAGACCCTTGACATCATTGATGAGAAAAGAGAACCGTTTAAAGTGGGACGGGAGTTGTGAGACGGCCTTCTTGACCCTAAAGGAGGGCCTAACCACGGCCCCGGTACTAGCCTTACCGGAAGGGAGTGAAAATTTCGAAGTATACACCAATGCTTCAAAGAATGGTCTAGGATGTGTGCTTATGCAAAATGGTAGAGTCATTGCCTATGCCTCGTGACAATTGAAGAACTACGAAGAGAACTACCCAACCCACGACCTAGAATTGGGAGCCGTTGTCTTTGCCTTGAAGATTTGGAGGCACTACTTGTATGGAGCAACTTTTAAGGTGTTTTCCGACCACAAAAGCTTGACATATATCTACATCCAAAAGGAGTTGAACATGAGGCAAAGGAGGTGGATCGAGCTTATTGGGGACTATGACATGGAGATAGTCTATCATGAAGGGAAAGCTAATGTGGTGGCCGATGCCTTGAGTAGGAAGTTGGTGCACTCCTTGTGTACCGCCTTCTCCATGCTAAGGTTGAAGGAAGAAGTGAGTAAAATGGGTATCCATGTGATATGAAAGGGGGAATCAATGGGAGATTTGACCTTGGAGCCCGAGTTATATGATGAAATCCGGGGAAGGCAAACAAGTGATGTAAAAATTTAAAGGGCAGAACCCTCAAGATTCGAGTTGCACGAGGATGGAAGTTCAAAGGGAGATGGTGTATACCGAATGATGATGAACTTAAGAAGAAGATTATGAATAAACCCCACTACAAACCTTATTCGGTGCATCCGGGTGGCGATAAGTTGTACACGGACCTCAAGAAGACCTTTTGGTGGTCAAATATGAAGAGGGAAGTGGCGGAATTTGTGGAAAGGTGCTTGACTTGCCAAAGAGTGAAAGGAGAACACAAGAGACCTCAAGGTAATGTACAACCTTAGATGTGCCGGAATGGACATGGGAGTTTATATCTATGGACTTCATAGTTAGACTACCAAGAACCCAATAGGGGAACAACATGATTTGGGTCATTGTGGATAGATTGACCAAGTCGGCTCATTTCATCGCGATGAAGGACACTTGGAGTAAGGTAGAGTTGGCTAATGATTATTGCAAATATGTGGTCAAGCTTCATGGGTTTCAAAAGGACATTGTATCGGACCGATATTTGCGATTTATTTCAACATTTGGGCAAGAACTTCAAAGCTCCTTAGGCACCCAATTGAAGATGAGTACGGCTTTTCTCCCGGCAACGGATGGACAAACAGAAAGGACCATACAAACATTGGAAGATATGTTAAGAGATTGTGTCTTGGAATTTGGAGGCTCTTGGGAAGAAAGACTACAGTTGATTAAGTTCTCCTACAACAATAGCTACCATGCTAGAATTGGCATGGCACCATCTGACGCCTTATATGATAGGAAATGTTGAAGCCCGGTATGTTGGGATGATAGAACCGAAGCCTTGATATTAAGGCCTCAAATGATTCAAGACATGATTGATCAAGTCCATGTAGTCCGATAGAAGATGAGAGCGGCACAAGATAGACAAAATAGTTATGCCGAATTGAGGAGAAGTGACATTGTATTTGTGGTAGGAGATAAGGTACTACTTAAAGTTTCACCCATGAGAGGAGTCATGAGATTTGGGAAGAGAGGCAAGTTGAGCCAAAATATCATTGACCCCTACGAAATATTGGATAGAGTCGGGGAAGTGGCCTACCGTTTAGCACTTCCACCGGCCTTGAACCGAGTTCACAATGTCTTTCACGTGTCTCAATTGCGTAAATACATTAGTGACCCCTCTCATGTACTCGAGGCGGAGATGATCAAACTTAATGATGGCCTAACGTATGTGGAAACACCCAAGGAAATCCTAGACCGAAATTTTAGAAAGACAAGACATAGCGAGACGGTGTTGGTGAAAGTGTTATGGTCCAACCATCTTGTTGAAGAGGCCACTTGGGAGGTCGAGGAAAACATGAAAGAGAGATACCCCGACCTTTTCGAGCAGGTATGAGTCGGTTACGAGGTCGTAACCATGTTTCTATAGGGGTAGGGCATATTATGGAAGTACAAGTAGCACGAGTTTCATAATTCTTTTACTTAACTTGATGGTTTCTGTTAGCCATAGCGCGTTTTTTTAGTTACCCGACTCACCCTCCTCAACCTTGAAAATTTCATGGGATATAAAATATTTTGACTTTTATAGTGTTGGGTGTGAACTTCGGGGATCAAGTTCCTTTTAAGGGGGGATGTAACACCCCCATTTATTTAGGAGCCTTTAGCAATACATTCTCAAATAAATAGGACCGTTACCATCTCGGTTTCCCGAGGTAGTGAATAACAAAGGACAACAAACCAAAGTACTTTAGATAAAATTTAGCGATCACTTGTTCTTTGCAAATTAACCAACTAAAAACTCAATATAAATATAATTACAACTCGCAACGTATATAATAGTGATTAATAAACTATATGATCTAGACTTCAAGGTAGACTGGACGAGTCCTCACGCATCCCATAAGCTCCCGAGTCAGCTAACTCAAGTACCTGTCAAATCTGCTCCTCATTTACGGTTCATCACAGGTGTTCACGAATATACTTTCAACCACGAGCTTGAGTAGGATAACAATCTCAAGACAGATAATATAAATAGTATAAAGATTCAAACAGAAATGTCAAATCAACTGTTCTCATAATTCAGCCCTCAAACTCCCGTTGAGTCACAATTTAGCCCTCAATCTCCCGTTGAGTAGACACACCAGAGACAGGTATACAGAACCAGCATGGGGCCTTACACCACCACGAAGGTATTAAACAGTGTCTGCCAGTAAGTTTATAACACATCACCTGAAGGCTCTTACCATGATGTCTACCTCAGCCAGTAAGTTTATATCACATCATCTGAAGGCTCTTACCATGATGTCAGCCAGGCTAAACCTGATATCCAACCCATTATCAAACCAACGGTAGCAACAACAATGGCTACCTACCACACCGTCTCAGAAGAAACCAATACAACCGCTTGTAATCACAATATTCAAGACATGCAATAATCCAATAATCCAAACAATTCAATCCACAACATCCAATTAAATGACAAGATACACAAATAATAAGTCTAGTAGAATCGTCATCCTACCTTTTCAGCAAATACTTCCAAATAGAAATCCAAGCTAAGAAAAGCAATCAAATTTGATCTTTTACAAATCCATAACGAAATAAAAGATTGAATCCATTAAAAGTAGATGCAAAACCCTCAAATTAATTGCCAATATCTATTTTCCCTTTTTTATCTTCCTTCTTATTCTCCCTCTTCCACTCTAACTTATGTGTGATATTTGTAAAAGTGTAAAGTAATTTATGAATAAGTCTACTCTTGTATTTATACTAGTAAAAGGTAGGTATAAGGAAGGTACTAGGAAATTTCCTAATTCCTATTATATATTTTTTATTATTATTATTATTATTATTATTATTATTATTATTATTATTATTATTATTATTATTATTATTATTGTTATTATTGTTATTATTATTATTATTATTATTATTATTATTATTATGACTACTATAGTATTTGTAAATTCCTACTACTAGACCTGGCAAACAGGTCGGGTTCGTGTCCGTGTCACATGTAAACGGGTCACAAACCCGACCGAATTAAATATCGTGTCGTCTTCGTGTTGACCCACTTACATAAATGGGTCATCAAGCCTCAACCCTAACCCGTTAATTTCGCGTCGGGTTCGTGTCGTATTTTCGTGTCATGTCCATATTTAGAAAGTTTAAGTAGATTTATGTGATGGAGGATCAAGAAAAATCAGAATTAATATGGTAAACAGGTCATTCGTGTCGGGTTCGTGTTTAGACAGCTCAACCCAAACCCAACCCAATTAAATATCGTGTCGTGTTTGTGTCAACCCACCTACATAAATGGGTCATTAAGCCTCAACCCAAACCCATTAATTTCGTGTCGGGTTCGTGTCGTGTTTTCGTGTCGTGTCATTGTTTGTCAGCTCTTACTACTACTACTACTACTACTACTACTACTACTACTACTACTACTACTACTACTACTACTATTATCATTGTTGGAATATGTGTCCTCTGACAATAATGCGATCACAACTGTCAATCATGATGATCACATGTTTAAATCTCATTTTAAAGAATACATTTGGGAAGTATTTTTACTGTCAACTGGTCCACACATATCGGTAATGATTGGCTGACTAGATTTTGACATTACTGTCGTGCGACGGTGGTGATCAGTTGATCCCCTTAGGTCATACCTAAAGGATAACACTCTTAATTGATCATTTAATTGATCGTATGACGATACGGGTTAATTAAATTACTTAAAATTGACGGACGATTTTGAAAGTGATATTTACGTATCTCATTATAATTTGATTAAATAAGATACGGTCTAAGTGATCGAGTTGTTTTGTTACTTAGATGAAATTGTTGTTTACGGAAACAAAATTGAACTGAATGAATGTTTTATTGTAAATACAAGATGTTGTAATTTAAAATTTGTAAAGTGTTTTGGTACAAGTAATTGTGAATTACTAAGTCGATTTTGTACATGACGTATTTTATTAATACGTTGATTTTTAATATGTTAAAAATACATGACAATTTTACATGACTTGTAACATGGGACAAATCGACAAAATTAACAAATTGACAAAGATAAAATGGAACCCATTTTATCCCATTTGGACCGAAATTAGGAGGGAGTATGGTGTTTATATTATGTTGAATTTGTGAGTGGAAAACAATTTAATTAAGCCTAATCTCCTAGACATGCAAGCCTAATCTTTTCTTGGGAAGAATAGAGGCTCATGCATTGGTCCTTCTCCCTTCCCATAACCGGTTTTTCCAACCCTCCATGCCAAGGGTTGGTTTTTGGTACATACACTTATCTTGAGAAGATTTATGATGATTATTCATTCTAACATCAACAAAAATATTTTAGAGAGATAAAATTATTTCTCCCTTCTTCTTCCTCCTCTTGACCGAAATTCCAAGAGGACCAAAAATATTTTGGGTCATTTTATTTAAATTAATATTGTTCTAGTATTAATAATATTAATTTTGTTAAGAGAATATCTTGGGTATTATTCCTTGGGAGGGATTCTATACTTGAATCCTTGTTCATCCATTTTAGGAAGCTCAAGAACAAGTGAGTAGGAGAACTCACTTGTGCCCAAATAATCCGAAATCTTCAATGTAAGATGATGATTTCTTCCTTATTTATTTTATTGTTTGCATGCATAGGATCAATATTTAATTTTATGACTAAATTAAATCATCACATATATGAATATGTTAAGTAATGAGATATAGATTTCTAACAATCATATCTTACATAAGCTACTACACACGGTCCAATGCACGGCCCAACTCCCTTTCCCGAGTCATTCATTATTTTATTATTAATTATCGTCTTATTTGCAATTATTAGTATAAATGCCTTTTAATTAATTATTTGAATTACATAATTTATTCTTATAAATACTTATCAAATTACGGGGTATTACAGTCTTCCCCCCTTAAAATGAACTTCGTCCTGAAGTTCACCACATCATACTTACCAATATGTATCATAAAATAAACTTAAAACATGAGGTGTCACATTCTACCCTCCTAAAAATAAACTTCGTCCCGAAGTTTAATAGCACAATTAAAACTCTACTCACCTATATCACGCATTACATTGCTGAAGTAAGGACAAGAACTGAAATAGATAACTCAAACAAAAGCATTAAGACTGAGAACACCAACACCATAATACAACATCGTAAAATTTCAAAACGCCACAACCACCGAGATTTTACAATCCTACCCTCCTTAAAATTAAGGTTACATCCTCGGAACCTTGATCATAAAAAAGGTACGACACTGTATAAATACCAATCAAATAAGGATAATAAAGTTTTAAGAATATAACAAAATTCATCACAAGCCTCTATTAGCAATATTATAGAACAACAGTTACTCATTTTGACATAAATCAGAGCACACTTCACAACCCCACATGTACCAACTTCGAGTTACGCGTATAAAATTTACCCTACAATCAAAATAAGGTGTAATCAACTGTATCCTCCCTTACCTCTCCTTTGGCCCCTCTATCGTCACCCCTACCTCTCAACTAACATAGGTTAAGAATTGATAAAGCATTTATATTGAACTTTGGTAAAACCTGCGTTTTCAGAAATCAAAGTTAAGCTGTAACTTTCAAAAATCCCCGTTAAATAACCGTTACATTCCTCTTTGAATTTTTATACTTTTCAGAAAGTATAAGGAGTTTTACAAACATGAAATAAAAGAATCGAATTCAAATCTCGAACAACCATTTTATAAATATTTTTACAATCCAGTTGGTTCTAAACAGAAACTAATCAGCAATTTGTCAAAAACATGGGTCAAGTTGTAAAAATCACTATTAAATGTCAGAATATTATCTTACAACGTGGCTTATCAATTTGAAAACATATAGGAATATTTTAAATAGTGGAGTTGGAATTAGGCAAAAATCTTAAGTATGAATTAAATGAGAAATTTTACAAAAATCGTTTTTCAAAAACTTAACTGTACAGAAACATTCTGACCACTGTCCACTAAAATATTTATTTCTCCCAAACCGTACAACTTTTAAACATTAGACCAACGACATTGGAAAGCTAAATCACTGGGTTTTCACTCATAAAAATTTCAAACTTAGACAATAAACAGCGATCAAACGGCAACGAGATCAAATATGGGTAAAATATGACAAAATAAGTACAAGCTCTAAGTTCCTTTATTTTTCACTAGGTCATAAGCCCTTATTAACACCCTCCTATACATGTACCAACACAACTTGGTCATCATACATCACACCCGACTAGCATCTACTCTAAAGCATTCCTATCACAAGTTTAATCATTTCATAATATTGTAAATAACATGGTTTCGGGATTCACGTAACCGCATATCAATAGACATGATACTACTATCACAAAACATCGAACCACATAATAAAGATCGATTCACAATTATTTTCATGCTCAGGATCAAAACAATTCAACATGAAATCCTTATTTCATCTATTAAACAATATCAACTCTTATCTTATGGTGAAGCCAACAATCATGCACAATACATAGCATAATCTCGCCCTTCAGCAATGTTAGTAACCTCATATCAAATATCCTCTAAAATATAACATACCTTATAATAACTACCCCATACTCTCAAGTATTTTCTCAGGGTTCCCGGTTCAAAACTGAGAGGGCCATGGTACGAATTAATGGCTCCTTCTTAACCGCACTAAGAGGGGCACCTAACAGTGCCTACCGGGGTTCATTTTATTAGACACATCCTAAATTCATTATTGTTCAACTGGTTTAGGCTTTAGGATCCACTTTGTTACACCCCTATTTATTTAGGAGTCTTTAGCAAGACATTTCCAAATAAATAGGACCGTTACCATCTCAGTTTCACAAGGTAGTGAATAACAAAGTACAACAAACCAAAGTACTTTAGATAAAATTTAGCGATTATTTTGTCTTCACAAATTAACCAACTAAAAACTCAATATAAATTTAATTACAGCTCGCAGCGGAAATAAATAAAATTATTAATAAACTATATGATCTAGACTTCTAGGTAGACTGGACGAGTCCTCACGCATCCCCATAAGCTCCCAAGTCAGCTAACTCAATTACCTGTCAAATCAGCTCTCCATTTACGGTTCATCACAGGTGTTGAAGAATACACTGTCAACCACGAGGCTGAGTAGGATAACAATCTCAAGACAGATAATATAAATAGTATAATGATTCAAACACAAATGTCAAATCAATTGTTCTCATAATTCAGCCCTCAAACTCCCATTGAGTCACAATTCAGCCCTCAATCTCCCATTGAGTAGACACACCAGAGACAGGTCTACAGAACCAGCCGGGGGCCTTACACCACCATGAAGGTATTAAACGTTGTCTGCCAGTAAGTTTATAATACATCACCCGAAGACTCTTACCATGATATCTACCTTAGCCGGTAAGTTTATATCACATCACCCGAAGGCTCTTACCATGATGTCAGCCGGGCTAAACCTGATATCCAACACATTATCAAACCAATAGTAGCAACAACAATGGCTACCTACCACATCATCTCAGAAGAAACCAATACCACCGCTTGTAATCAAAATATGCAAGACATGCAATAATCCAATAATCCAAACAATTTAATCCACAACATCCAATTAAATGACTAGATACACAAATAATAAGTCTAGTAGAATCGTTATCCTACCTTTTCAACAAATACTCTCAAATAACAATCCAAGCAAAGCAAAGCAATTAAATTTGATCCTTTACAAATCCGTAACGAAATAAAAGATTGAATCTAATAAAAGTAGATGCAAAATCCTAAAATTGATTGCCAATATCTCTATTCCCTTTTTTCCCTTCCTTCTTATTCTCCCTCTCCCTCTCTAACTTATGTGTGATATTTTTAAAAGTGAAAAGTAATTTATGAATAGGTCTAGTCTTGTATTTGTACTAGTTATAAGGAAGGTACTAGGAAATTTCCTAATTCCTATTATATATTTATTATTATTATTACTACTATATTATTTTTAAATTACGACTACTTCTACTACTACTACTACTACTACTACTACTACTACTACTACTACTACTACAACTACAACTATTATTATTATTATTATTATTATTATTATTATTATTATTATTATTATTATTACTACTACTACTACTACTACTATACTACTATTATTATCATATGTTGCATAAGCTACTACACACGGTCCAATACACGGCCCAACTCCCTTTCCCGACTCATTCATTATTTTATTATTAATTATCGTCTTATTTGCAATTATTAGTATAAATGCCTTTTAATTAATTATTTGAATTACATAATTTATTCTTATAAATACTTATCAAATTACGGGGTATTACAGGGGAAGATAGTAATACCTCGTATTTATAAAGACTGAGACTAAACTGAGCATAGACCGAGTAGACGATTCACTCGCCCGAGTGAAGCCCCACTCGACCGAGCGAAGGACCGAGTGCCATATGGCGACCGTCTACTCGACCGAGTGTTGGTCGAGTGTAGCTTATACAAGAAGTTGAGGTGGTGGGATGTCGCTTTCATGCCTTATCCTGTCAGATTTCCCCACCCAAAACCCATTCCTAAACACTATTTTCCACTCTCTACAATCCTAAATATCTCTCTAAAAACCCCCATCTTCATATCCTCTCAAAACCCTAATTCTTTAGAAAAGATTCTTGCCTCCTTTGTTCACCACTTTATTTGTAAGTTAATCTATACTCCTTTTTCCCTTTAATCTTGTCTTAATAATCTTAATTAGTTTAGTAGACTACTCCATATTTAATTAAGTTGTAGAAATTAAAGGGGATGTTTAAGGATTTTAGTTAGTATGGCTATTATAATAGATTGTAGTAATAAATGTAGTAATTAATTGTGTAGGAAGCTTCATTGAGGAGCACTTCTAGTGGCTAGCTTGAGGATTTGGCAAGACAAGCTTAAGGTACGGTTTTCCCTACTTAGGTATAATGATATGAGGGTTTATTGTGCATTTATTACCATTATTTGCATTTGTTTCATGTTAGTTACATTGTAACATGTTTTGGATAATTAGGGTATATCACATAATGATGCCTCATGATTATTATGGAAGAGTAAGTATGGTTAATGGTCACAATGTTGATTATCTTACATAATAACATGTTAAAAGCAATTAAATGAAAAGAAATGGATTAATGAAGAATTGAGCATGATTTTAGTTGTTGTGTTGATATGGTTGTATATGTGCCTTGTTTGGATGTATTTGGCTTGTTGGTGATTGGGATGACGATGGAGGATGTTGGAGGATTTTGTTTATGATTTTGGAGACGGTAGGCGGTTGGAGAACCGTCTTACGCTCAAGTCACCCTTGGAGCTTCCCACTCCAAGGGCGATGTGCACATTTAGTACTTGGGTTATGGAGGGACTCGTGTGGTGAGGCACAACGTCTAGCAGGGGACTTGAGTCGCACTCAGGCCCGGTACCACGGACGTTTTCCGAGTACCTTGTGTGATAGTGGCGTCGTGAGCGTGTCTCGGTCACCGGTTTGTGGAGATGTATGTTGGAGGGTGTTTCCTATCTTTCATCATGCCTTGTTGGTTTCATCTTCCATTGTCTTATGATTAGGTAAGTTTAGTATTGCATGCATTGAACATTTATATCGTTAAGCTAACACTTGGGTTTTGAAGTCTGTGGTGAACCATATGGTGATTTTCGCCCATATGGGGAGCAGTGTGACAGGTGTGCAAATTGAGTCGCGGGGTTTGGGAGCGGTCTTCATTGTGTCACTACTTACGCTTGTCTTAGTTTTTGACATTTAAACTCCTATTTCGATTTGGTTGTATAATATTTGGGATGGTATTTGCATCCCGCAACTTGTAACCACTTAACTACAACTTATCTATCTCTTTATATTGAGTTGGGAACTTCTTTAATTGATTGTTCGCACTACAAACTTGGGAAACCAAGTCTTGTAATGTCTCCATGCATTTGGAATGCCTAGGGGAAAGGATCCCGACTTATGGGGGTGTTACACTTCAAGTCTTCTTTATTCCTTTCCCAACATAATCCAACCTTTCCCCTCAAATAATATGCAACTTGATCCACCCGTAGCTCCTCAAGACAGTTGATCAGCGTGAACAGACTTCTAAACTCCCTACACCAATCTCCTAGCAAAGAAGGCTCTTCTAGTCCATTATACTTTGTTGGATTATAATGAGCGATGATAGCACACATCTTTGCTGCATCAACCACAGTCCCCCTGGCCTTGTTTGCTTCTTTCAACGCAGCTGACGGATTGGCATTTGTATTATCAGCTTATCAATCTCCCCTTGAGTCATGGTTGTCGGAATAGATTTCTTTGGAGGCATTTTGTAAAATTTCTATAAGAATCTAAGACAAAAGGATATGCATATGCTTATTGGAATTAACTCAAATATTTTATATTTTAAAACGGTAAGAATGTATCCTGCATCAACAATAAACTACTCAGTCAGGTTTACTCCACTACCCCAACTGAGGTAATTAGTCACAGCAAAGGGGCCTAACTTCTGTCCTCTACTACCATTACTCATTCTATAACTCATATAATCATAGTCTAATCTCCCTACTTGTCTTAGGGGTACAAAAATTCACAATTTCATATTGCATAATAGTATGTTAATAACAGTAAAACATGTATTAACCACCAGCACACATGTTATCATGCACAATGCAATATTATTCTTCCTTTTAATTGTCATATTTCATGGATACTTGGCATTGGGCATTTTAAATTTCACTTGCTTAAACCTCACGGCTAAACACCCTTCTGGGGTACTTAACTTCCAGCCATTATGACCTAATTCCATCATAATTATACCTGCATTTCCGTTATTTACATAATTCATCGCATCAAAAACACCCAAATCATGTGAAACAAATAAGAAAGCATCCAGTCTATCTATCCTCACTCATTTACTCTCACCGAGGTGTCAGACTCAAAACTAAAAGAGCCATAACCCAAATTAAAGATGTCTCCCAAACCCGCGCTATGAGGGCTCCTAATAGTTTGTAGCCCGTGTTCATTTTACTTAGACACATCCTAGGTTCCTTTAATTCATTTGGTTTATGCCTTAGGACAGTCGCTCTGATACCACTTTATAACACCCCCACTTATCCAAGAGTCTTAGGCTAGGCATCTGAGATAAAAGATGGTGTTACCATCTTAGTTGCCTAAGGTAAATAGTACAGGAACTACGAATTAAAGGTACTTTAATTACGAAGGTAAACAGTGAATTAATTTGTCCAATATGGACTTACAACGCACCGCCTAAACACGGCCAAACCATTCTAAAAAGCTTTATGTTTAAATTACAATCCGACAAGTTTAAGCGATAACTAATGAGTAAAGTTTAGCTACTAATGATAAATAAAAGTGATGACTCGAGTCGAAGCTCACACGTCGCAGCCAAGCAATAACCAGTAACTCATACCTGCTCATCAACTGTTCCCTTGAAGGAAACAAAGATTTAAGACACAATTAACCACACAAATCACCCTATGATTCAAATCAAATAAACGATACTAACATGTGAAGACACTAACACCTGCAAATGAATTAGTATACAATTAAAAGCGAATAAAGAAGGAACCAAGTGTCAAGGCTCTCGGCCTAAGCACACATAAACGGCCATCATGCTCAACCACTACTTCCACCGTCTCATTTCACAAGTGGGCTTGCCACGCCAAGTCCAGGGCCCACTGCAAACACAGTGCCCTACCAGCCCTATCCAAACCATGGGGCACGGCTCTTCCACATCCCCGTGCCTGGCCTATCCATATCACAACCAATCTCGCAACCTTGTTGCCAAAATGGAATAGAAAGCAATGCTTACACAATGTAACCAATAATATGATAAAATAGATGTGAAGTAGTTCATTGCGAACAATGCCAAGTTCCTTTTAAGTGAATCATATTAAGATATCAATGCCATAAGCAATAAGATAAAATACTAATCCAATATACGATCATGCCAACAAGGTAATAACAACCAATGAAATAGTTACCAATAACCCAAAATCACGGCCAAAGACCAATGTACTAGCTTATCAACACAATTCCTCATGTAAAGATTCATCGATACCAATTACGACAATTAAAGTCAATTAAGCACATAAAAGAACCCCGCAAGTAAGTGTTGAGTAGCTAGCCTACCTTTTTTAAATTCCAAGCTACGCAATCCAAACAAACTTAAAAAGCTTCTTCAAAGAAACCGTCTCCTAATTAAAACAATAACACAAAATAATTACTAACTATTTTAAGTATAAGACGGTATTAAACTACTCAATTAACTCGACACCATACCCGGATCACGGCCAACATCCAGTACCCATACCACCGCCTGGTCTGTCTCCCTTCCACCAGGGTGCCAACAACCCCCATACACCACCATTAATCCCACCATACACGGTTACTCGTGCCCTAATCAACACCCTCAACACATAACCTAACCCTAACACCAACACACAAACCGAAACCCTAAAAAACTCCATCGGCAATACCACCTGCAACACAACCCTTTACTAATACCGTGTCAACAACCTAGCCCTGTGAACCACTCCTAACCAGGGTCCTCGGTTCCTAAGGTCTACCTTAGCACACGATACAATAATACGCACACACATACAGTCCAAACCACCACCATAAAACCTTTGGTCAAACCACCATGGTCAGGTCAACGGTATGGGTCACGGCTATAATACCTCGCATTTATAAATACCGTACTTGACCGAATAGACCATCCAGTTGACCGAGTAGAGCCTACATGGATGAGTGGAGGATCTAGTGGAATTTGGATTGAGGCTGGAAGTTGCTGAAACTTGGTCACTCGACCGAGTGGAGTCCCACTCGATCGAGTGGACCGGTCACTCGACCGAGTGCCCCATCGAGTCCAGTTTTACGCGAGATTTTTTTGGTGGTATGTCGCTTTCGAGCCTTATCCTTTTCAGATTTTCCCCACCTAAAATCACTCCTAACCTAATCCTACCACTCTCTAAACACTCTAAACACTCACAATTAACCAGCAAAACTTATCCTCTAAAAATATAGCCTCCACAATTGAATAGTTCTTGTCATCCTTCCTCCCTAGTTCATTCACATCATTTATAAGTCGATTTACACTTTGTTTCCTTAATATTATCTAAGTAAACCTTAATTTTTCTATTAGATTATCTTATATTAATTTGGGTTATGGGAATTAAGATGGGTAATTATGGGGATTAATTAGTATGTTTATTATAGTGGATTATGGTAATAAATGTAGTAATTAATTTTTGTAGGAATCTTCATTGAGGAGCATTTCTAGGCCTTAGCTTGAGGCTTTGTGAAGATAAGCTTCAGGTAGGGTTTTCCTTACTTAGCTCTAATAATATGGATATTTAATTACGCATTTATTGTCATTAATTACACTTGTCTCATGGTAGTTGCATTATAACATGTTTTTTGGTAATTAGGGTTTGTGACAGGATATGGTCTTGTGTTAATTATACATATGGTGAAAGAGTAAGTATGGTTAAATGTCATATAAATGGTTAGAATGTATTATAACATGTTAGGAAGCAATTACATGAAAAGAGGTGAATTAATGAAGGATTGAGCATTTTGAGATATTATGCTTGGCGTGATTACATGATGACTCTTGTTGCAAATTAATTGTGTTGATTGTTGGACTGATTGGTGTTGGAGGATTGTGGAGTATACTTGTTCTTGTTGCAGAGATGGAAGGTGGTTGGGAAACCGTCTTCCGCTTGAGTCACCTCTTGGAGCTTCCCACTCCAAGGGGGATGTGCACATTTAGTACTGGAATTTTCCAGGGACTCGTGTGGTTGAGACACAATCTCTGGCAGGGACTCGAGTCGTTCTCGGGCCCGATACCACATACATGTTCCGAGTACCTAGTGTTGGCATGTAGTATCGTGGGCGTGTCCCTGGCACCGGTTATGTGGAGGTGAGAAACTTGGAGGCTTGTTTTATGCATCTTATACAGTTGTTGGATTCGTGGTTGATTATCTTAACATTAGTACATGAGCATTTAGTCTTTCTCATTAGCATTCATTAAGCATTGGTATTATTAAGGTAACACTTTGGTTTTTAAATATCTGTGGTGAACCATATGGTGATTTCCGCCCATATGGGGAGCAGTGATTTGACAGGTTAGCTTTGCCTAGATACGGAGGCTTGGGAGCGGTCTTCACTAGTTGTCATTACTTGTGTTTGTCTAGTTTTTTACTTTTTAAACTCCACTTTTATTTCGATATGGTTGTATTAAATGAGATAATATTTGCATCCTTTAACATGTAACTAATTATTTAACTACAACTTATCTATTTAAAGTTTATCGTCTGAAATCCTTCTTTACTCATTTTTTCGTACTACAAGCTTGGAAAACCAAGTCTTGTGACGCTCTCATGCGTTAGGATTGCCTTGAGGAAGGATCCCGACTTAAGGGGGTGTTACAACGGCTGCCAACAGTGGGGGTAACGGTGAGTCAAAGACGAGTCAAGCATAATATGTAAATAATTGATGTTAGATTTAGTTACTTACCACAATTAGGATTTAGAGCGAGGTAAAACCGTCTTAAAATTCTGTCTCAAGTTGTCTCTCAACTGTAGTCTTACATCTTCTTTTTATTTCTCTTATTATGTGAGTTGTGGTTTTGTGAAATAAAGGTCTAGGTCATATGTGAGGTAGGTGTATATATATACTAGTCATCTAGATCTAAGGAAGTTTCTAGGTAGCTTCCACATATTATTAAACTAACAAAATATAAGACCAATTCCTCTCCCATGTATACTCCTACAACCCGTCCAACCTTTTTTTTGTTTATTTTATTTCTTCTTCTTCTTCTTCTTCTTCTTCTTCTTCTTCTTCTTCTTCTTCTTCTTCTTCTTCCTATTATTATTATTATTATTAGTATTATTATTATTATTATTATTATTATTAGTATTATAAAGGGTTTTTTGTCAGAAACTACCTTTTATTTAGGGTTATTTGTGAACAACTACCTTTCATTTTATTTTTGGCTTTCAACTACCTTTTATTTCTTCATTTTGCGTAAAACTACCAAAAATCCACGTCCGGCGAAAAAAATCAACTTTTCGGCGTTGACTTGCTCTTTTCTCTATTTTTCACACATGTAACCTATATTTCTCCTTTTGTTTACCGAACAAAATCTGAAAAAGCTCATTTCCATGCCAAACACTTTATCAAAAGTTTGTTCAAAGCAATATCAACGCATAAACCATCTTAATCTCCATCTCCGTCGTCACATTTACTACCACTGTAACCTTCACCCTTACATTTCAACAACCTTATAGACTACTCATAATTCATCCACCTACTGTCCATTTAAGTAGTCATATTAAAGTACCTTCATTTTCTCCATGGTAAATGGTGGTTATAAGAAAACTAATGAGATAGTAGCACAAAAGTGATTCTAAGAGTGAATCCATGATTATTTTCGAATAGTTAACACTCAGAGTTAATTTTGCCAACAAGGCCATAATAGATCATTATTTTTGAAAAATTATTTACCATGTTAAGATCAATATCAATGATGATTTTGTTTCGGTGATTAGGACTTTGATTCGGGTAAAAGATAGACAAATTGAGGTGATTAATGTTGGGTTTAATCAATCTTTATCATCGATTATTAAGGTTATGAAGTAAAGAGTTAGATTTAACATGAAATGGTAAGTCAACGCCGAAAAGTTGACTTTTTTTCGCTGGAAGTGACTTTTTGGTAGTCTTTCGCAAAATGAATAAATGAAAGGTAGTTTAATGCCAAAAATAAAATGAAAGGTACTTGTTTACAAATGACCCTAAATAAAAGGTAGTTTCTCACAAAAAAACCTATTATAAAATATAAAATCACTCATCATCTAAAATATAGAAAATGCCTTATTATATATTTAAAATGTCTTATAAAATACTGGGTATTACAATCTCCCTTTGTTCTCCCCTATGATCCCATGATACCCTAGTGTTTTTCTTATATTGTTTACATCTCCATTTTACTACTTGCTTTAGTTTTCATTTATTTGTTACTTCTTGTAGTAGTTTAGAATACAATCATAACCCCGATTCGTGACATAAGACATGGCTAATTGTGAATGATAACTCTTTTGAACAAATCATCCTTTGGGTTCGATCTCCGCTTACACCTATACTCGTTGTTTGTTGAGTATAAATTATTGTTTGATTCAGTAGCAACGACTAAGACCCCATCAGCAATGAGTAAAATTTATAAAGAAAAATATTGACATATAAGTCAAAGGCATGCATTTATCACAGAATTAATTTCTCGAGGTATAATTACCATTATTTATGTGAGATCTTGCAATAACTTATAAGATCCATTCAAAAAACCACTCTCGAGAGATTTGGTGAAATTGACCTCGAAAGGAATGAAATTAAAAGATCTAATAATTCTAATCTAAGAGCCACCTATAGAAGAAACCCAACTTCTTTCTTGTTAAACATTTGATTAGAAGTTTAAAGTGTAATAACTATCTATTGATCAGTGGTCAGCATACGGTACTAGAATGGGTACCATATATGAAGCGAGGATGAGTGTTAAGCACTCTTAATGGAGTTGAAAATCGAGTTACTCGACAAAGTAATAAATTCACCTATATAAGCAAAAAAAGTGGTGCCGCTTCTAACAAAAGTTCAACACTTTTGTAATTGCTTATGAATTTAAAGAAGATCTATAACATCCGCTTTATTCGCAAAATAGTTTCAAAATATTTTTGTTGCTTTATTTAAATTATTATCTTTTTGAAACCTAATTTCTATAAAAATATAGTTTTAATCTTATAATAGTAATAATGATAATAATTTCCGTCTTGAGTTTGTAGTAGGCTTGAGATGTAGTTTTAGTGAAAAAACGACTCAATTCATGAGTTGGGCCTAGTATGACTATGGACCAATCACTCATATTTTTCTCTCCACCTAACCCTTATCCTAAAACCCTACCATCAACCTTTTTCACCGAAATTTTAGCAAACTTCATCTTCTCTACCACCTCCATTTTCACAACTACCTCCATTTCACTAAAAACCCCGTAACTTGCTCAATTCTTATCCAAATCGACTCATTTTCGCGCCTATTTTATCCTTATTCCGTCTCCCATCCTCCTATGTAAGAAAAAGATTGACTTTTATTCTCTTACATTTCGGCCGTGACCTTTTTTGGTTTGGATTTCCATGCTTATGACGTTTATTGTGTGTTTTAGGTTTGAATTTGGATAACCCGGAGGAAGATAGCTTTGTGGTGGACGATTATTTAGAGGATTGAAGAGTTAAGGTAATGGTGATAGGATGACTCAACATTTTGTTGTGTGTTATTTCGTGGTGTTTTACTCTTTTGTGACATGAATTGTTAGCTTTATGAATTTTCATGTTGTGTTGGAGGAAACGGTTTTATAAAAGATTTTTATGATCAATTTGAGAAAATATGGTGACCTTAGCTTCATGGTGAAATGGGTATATGATTTTGGTAGTTCAAATGGGTGAACATTATGTTTTTCATGCTCAAAATTTCGTCTTAAGACGGCTTCACAATGGCCTTTGAACCGTGTATTAAGCCATGTTCATGGACTGTTTTGGGTTAGCTTTTTTTGTTGAATTGGACCAATTTGTTAGCTTCCGTCTCAAATGTATATCCATGTAAAAATTGGTTGCGTATATGGGATAAATTCCATCTTTTTCATGCTCAAAAACTCGTCTTAAAACGGTTTCAAAGTAAGTTGTTTGAGTGTGTATTGGGACTATTTTTGGACGGTTATATGGACTGTGTTGGTTGAATTGTTAGTGCAGGCCGTGGTTAGGCCGTGGCTGGGCAGTGGCTAGCCATGACTAGGCAGTGCTGGCCGTGGTTAAGCCGTGGCTAGGCAGTGGCTAGCCGTGGCCTAATGATGTTGTTGGTTTATCTTAGCCGTGTTTGGCTTTGGGTTGTGCTTGATATATTTGAATCCCGTCTCGTGTTTTATATGACATAATTTATTATTTACAGTTCACTTATATTTTTCTCACACGAATCATAGATGTGGAATTTATTATTTAATTACGGCAGAATTGTATGAAATGTCATATTTTATTTATAAAATGAGCTTTAATTCATTCATTCTCATTTATCGATCGTATTTCAAATACAGGTGATTTATTTTACATGATTAATTGAGGTGAGTCGTGTCCTTATGAAATTGCCATTATGCTACACCTTTTTCCTTGACTTATATTTACGCCCTACTTATGTTGTTCTGGCAGGTACGGGTTTGGCCCAATTGTGCTATTCCGGCAAGTGAGTTTTATCTTAGTCTTTTCCGCCACTTTTTTGTTGTTCTGGCGATTGGGGTACTCGATTTCGGTTATATCATCGAATTTTGGATACGGGCTGTTCTTCCGTATGTCGAATTGCAAAATTTTATTCCGAGAGTCTGGTGAGGTTTAGACTAGGACCGTATTATTATCGTAGTCCTACCCGGGGAAAATTTAGTCTAAAAGTAGTAAATGTCTTACATTTTTTTTAGTTGCATATATAATATTTCCTTGGAATGCGTGCTCGTGTCTAATTATCGTACATTTGTATTCATTTTATTTAAATGCCTCACATGATTAGTTGAACCTATAAGATGCTAGTACTAGCCCATTTTGTTCTCTTTCATTTAATTCACAAGTTTGATCCATGTTATTTAATACTCAAGTTATTTGCAATTGTCTTCTATGCCATGCTTAATTGAGTGCTTAATTATATGTACATTCACAAAATGTGGCTGGGAGAACCTTAAGTTACTCCCCACTGACCGTGGCTTTCATGTTTACATGAATGACAAGTTTGTGAAGATGCAATCTATGGGGTTATAGACGTGTGAGCTAGCGAGTACCTTGGACTAGTAGTTTACATATTTTATTGCTTAGACTCACCTATTCGCCTTGTCATTCGTGGGATATATTTCCCCAATTTTTTTACTATCGTTGTTGTATGGACCCATATTTTGTTTTCTCATACTTTATTTCCGTTGTGTTTTATTGAACCAGTGCTTTATACTTCAAAAAGTTTCGAAAATTTCATAAATTCCGCTGCATTTACTCGTTTTATGTTACGTTTATCGCGGGGGTTCACAGTTGGTATTAGAGCCTACGTTGCTCCCGACGCACACACATGTACCCCAATCTCAAACTTGAAATTGACCTTAAATAATAAATGAGAGATGGGTAGATCTAAGGACCTAAGTTGGTAGTCCCTTTGTATATGCAATTTGTTAGGTGCTAATTTGTTTTATTTCTTTTGTGCCTTGACAAGATGGTGCAACCAACCAATGTGAAGAATACTATCGCAAGCCCTTACTCAAATTCTCCAAAATCAACAAGATGCCAATTCCTATATGAATGTCAATCCCGTTCAACAAGAAGGAAATCGACAAGGAAGCTTTGTTTGGATTGCAAGGCAACTCGCTCAAGACCCTACCTTTGATTGGAGCCGCTTCGAGATTTTTGTGGAGACCCGTTTTTACCCTAAGGAATGGTTTCGTCACATAGGGAAGAATTTATCTCTTTCTGATGTCCAAGAGCAAGACAAGGTGAAACTTTCCTCTCATTTCCTTGTGAAGGAGGGCGATAGGTGGTGGACTATGACCGGACCTACTGTCACTAAAGACCCTACCTTTAATTAGAGCCACTTCGAGACTTTTGTGCAGACCCGTTTTTACCCTAAGGAGCTCAAGCAACAAAAATTGAAGGAGTTCATTGATTTCAAGCAAGGAGGGCTATCCATTCAAGCTTATACCGAAAAGTTCAATGATCTTCCTCATTATACTTCGAGATTCGTGAGAGATTAAGAAGAACGTGTCTACTTCTATAAGAGCAAGTTGAATCCCAAATTGGAAAGGATGGTGAGAAGAGACTCCACAACCTTTGTGATGGTCTATGATGATGCTCTTTAGGCCGAGAGTTCTTTCAAGGCTATTTAAGATGATGCAAAGCCCCTTTCCTCTTCTAATTCCTATCGTCCTAACTTTCATGGCAAGAGACCTTTTGTGCCTTCTTCTACACCAACCTATGCCAAGAAGAGATTCGTGCCAAGAGGACAAGAGCCTAGTGGAAAAGTTTTCCAACCAAGCAACAATAACATCAACTTTGAGAAAGCTCGTAAGTGCTACAATTGTAAGCAAGCCCTACACCCTGGAGTTGGATTCTATAATAGACCCTTGATTTGTTACATTTGTAAGAAGCCTGGACATCGTGCCAATGATTGTCCCTAGAAGAAAGATGCTTCTACACCTAAAGCCAAGCCAAGAGGAACCATCTTTGTCATGAGTCGAACCGAAGCCCTCGCTCATCCCGATATCATTACGGGTATGTTATCAATTCTTGATCAACCATGCCTTATTCTTTTCGACATCGGCGAATCTTTATCATATATATCTTCCAAATTTTCGGAAAAGCTAGCTCTTGAGCCTATAACTAGTGAGGATACCCCTATATCCTTACAATCCGGAGAAATCATTTCATGTTCCTAGTTTTTTTCCGGTGTTCCTATCTTGATTTCGGGAACTATTTTCCCCGCTAACCTACTTCATTTTCCCCTTGAGGAATTCTATGTGATTCTGGGTATGGATTGGTTGTCTAAGTACTATGCAAGATTGGAGTGTAGAGATCAAAAGATTTGCCTCAAGAGCCCACTAGGCACCTGTGTATCCTATAAGGGAGTCCATTCCTAAGTAGGTGTAAAGTTGATTTCCGCTTTGAAGTTGGTGAGTATGGAGAGGAAAGGTTACCAAGTCTTTTGTGTGTCTTCTACCTCTTCTTCTTTTCCAAAGCTTGAAGAAGTGCCCGTGGTTTGTGAGTTCGCCGATATCTTTCCCGATGAGTTGCTCGGAATACCTCCCGAGCGTGATGTAGAGTTTTCTATTGACCTTGTGCCCGGAACCGGACCGATTGCTAAAGCTCCCTACCATATGGTGCTAACCGAATCGAAGGAGTTGAGGAAGCAACTTGATGAGATGATTGAGAAAGGATTTATTCGACCTAGTGACTCGCCTTGGGTTGCTCCCGTTCTCTTTGTGAAGAAGAAAGATGGATCCATAAGACTTTGTATCGACTATCATGAGCTTAATCGTGTTACTATCAAGAACAATTATCCTCTACCAAGGATTGAAGATTTGTTTGATCAACTCAAAGGTGCTTCTATGTTTTCCAAGATTGATTTGAGATCTGGTTATCATCAAATTCCCGTTCATGAGTCCGATATCCCTAAGACCGCGTTTAGCAGGAGATATGGACATTTCGAGTTTAAGGTGATGCCTTTTGGTTTGACCAATGCTCCCGCTATCTTCATGGACCAAATGAACCGAACCTTTAGTGATTTTTTGGACAAGTACTTTGTGGTCTTCATCAACGATATTCTCATCTTTTTTAAGTCCAAGGAAGAGCATGCTGATCATCTTCGTACGATTTTGGAGGTTCTTCGTCGTTAAAAGTGGTTTGCCAAGTTCTCCAAGTGTGAATTTTGGTTGTCTAAGGTATCTTTTCTAGGCCATGTGATATCCAAGGAAGGTGATATGGTAGATCCTTCGAAAATAGAAGTCGTGATCGAGTGGTATAGTCCTACCGACGTTGGTGAAATCTGTAGCTTTTTGGGTTTGGCGGGTTACTACCGTCGCTTCGTGAAGGAGTTTTCAAAGCTTGCAAGGCTTAAGACCCAGCTTTTGAAGAAGGAGAACAAGTTCTTGTAGGCTGAGGCTTGCGAAGAGGCGTTCCAAGAGTTGAAGAGAAGACTGACGACCGCCCCCGTGTTGACCTTTCCCGAGGATGGAATTGACTTCGATGTGTATTCCAACGCTTCTAAGTTGGGCCTATGGTGCGTTCTCATGAAAAATAGGAGGGTCGTTGCCTACGCTTCATGTCAGCTGAGGGTTCATGAGGTGAGCTACCCTACTCATGACCTTGAGTTAGCCGCCGTCGTTCATGCTTTAAAGATGTGGAGACAACACCTCATTGGAGTCCATTGTCGTATCTATACTGATCTTAAGAGTTTGAGGTAAATTTTCACCCAGAAGAAGTTGAATATGAGGCAGCGACGTTGGTTGGAGATGGTGAATGATTATAACGTGGTGTTGTTGTATCATGAAGGAAAAGCGAATGTGGTTGTCGATGCCCTTAGTAGGAAGTCTATTCATTCCTTGAGTGCCTTTCGTGTGCTTCCCGATGACCTTTCTGCTGAGTTTCTTAAGTTAAGTATGCAACCTGTGGAGAGAGGTTTTGATTACCTTATTGCTATGGTTGCTGAACCCGTTCTTCTTCGTGAGATTCGTTATAACTTAGTGGATGATGCTACTTTCAAAAGATTTCAAGCTAAGCTTCTTTAAGGGAAAGCTAAAGATTGTGAGATTGATGCTAGTGGATATCTTCGTTACCAAGGCCGCATGTATGTTCCAAATGTCGTTGATTAGAGGAAGAGAGTTCTTGATGAAGCCCACCTATCCCCTCATTCGATTCACCCCGGAGGAGAAAAGATGTATAAGGACTTGAAGCTTCAATTTTGGTGGCCTAACATGAAGAAGGACATAGTGTCATATGTTGGAAGGTGTCTCATGTACTACCCGTCCTTTTAGGGACCCGTTGACAGTCGTTGACTGACCTTAGACGCATGTCTAGACCTTTGTTAGCCTTTTGAGTTTAGTCTTACGTCATAGTAACCCTTTGAGTTTAGGAGGCTCGATCTAGCGGAGGCTACTCGATCGAGTAGCTCAGCCACTCGATCTAGTAGAGGCCACTCGATCGAGTAAGTCATGCACTCGATCGAGTAACTGGAGTTCAGCGGTAAAATATAAATCTCGATATCGTGAAACCAAAATGATTTCATTTCTTTTCTCCTAAACCTAATTGCCATCATATACATGTTGGAGCTTGTGTCCTCCACAATTAGTGTGATAACATTTATAAATCTCTTATAGGTAAACAAGGGTATACTTCATATTTTATCAGTTGATTAACGATTACTTAATAACGGTTGGCTTGCTAGAAAGTTTGACGTTATTATCATACTGATGTCGATGATCAACTGGTCCCTAAAAGTCACACCTAAAGGATGTGTTTGAGAGATGTGATTGTATGAAAATATAATCACATTGATGCCTGACTAAAAGGTTAGTCCAAGTATTTGACTAAACAGTTAGTCAAAGTGTTGATGAGACGATTATTTAATTTAATTAAATAATATTAGCTGAGACGAATTAACTCAATTAAGTAAATTGAATATAATATGTTATATTTAATTAATGTATATAATGTTAGCTTGAACGAATTAAGATGTTAATTCGTAATTAAACGTAACCAGTTATATTTAATTAGCTAATTATAAATATGCGATATTTATAGTTAAATTATATATTATACGAGATTGTCATAATAAATTATTATAGACCAGCATTAATAAATCGACTGCAAGCTGTTGTGTGTAGATTTATTAATACGGAATAAAATAAATGACAATTTATAAATGATACACTTTATATACATTTTGTAAGCTACCAAAATAAGAAGATTTAATCTCATTGTTTTTGGTAGGTGAAAAACCAAAAAATAAGAAGATAATTCTTCTTATTCTTTTCGGTTGGGTTGGACGAAAAAGGAGAGAAAATATCTCCCTCTGATTCACTCTTATTTCGGTTATAATAAGGGTGGGAGATCATTTTCTTAACCTAATTCTTAACCTAATATTCTCTCATCGAAAATCACAACAAAACCCTAAAATTAATTAGTGAATTTTGGGGATCGATTCTAGCAAGAACAAAAGGGCATTTCTCATATCATCTTGGGTGCAACGATTAGGCGAATATCAATTTTGATATTGTTCTTAGGCCATATTTGCAAGGACCAAAGGTTGATTCTTAATCCCTATTCTATTTTGTTTATGCAATTTATTTATGACTAGTTTTTATAGATTATAATTTCATTATAATCCTTAATTTTAAGGGAAGTATACCAATATTTCCCACAAGTTGTATCAGAGCCAAGGCCACAAAATTATTTTTGTATGATTTTCATAAATAATTTAAACAAAAATTTGTAGAAACGAAAAAAAAAAAATCTGCCGAATTTTTTTTAAAATGCCGAATTTTTGTTGTATGCCGAGTTGATTTTCGGTTTTGTTAATCTTTTGTTTCCATTTTGATTTTTCATATTATTGTTTTAATTAGTTAAGATGATAATATGATAATTTGTAGATGTTTTGATTTAATTAGGATTAAATTGAAATGTAAATGGAAATTGTTTTTGATTAATGATGTTAAATTTGTTTTTGCTATATAGTTTTTGGCATATATGGTTTTAAATCGTTGTTTAGAATCATGTTTCATTAATTTACATGTTTAAATTAAAAGGTGATTATGCCAATCTTGTTCTAATAGCAACTATAAACAAATTGTTCATCTTTATGTTTTTTTTGTTTTGATAAAAAAAAAAAACATTCGGCTGTTTTGTTTTAATTCAGCCGAGAAAAAAAAAATTGGTGTTTTTGCTGAAATGCCGAAAAAAAAGAGGGGAAAAAAACTGTTTTTTCCCGTTTTGCTGATATTGTCGAGAGCAATTTTTAAGAAAAAAAATTTCTGGTTTTTGATTTTGTGGCAATTGCCGAAATAAAAAATGGGACTGTTTTTTTTTTGTTTTTGCAATTTGCCGAGAGCATAAGAAAAAAAAAATAATTTTTCTTTCGTTTTTGCTAGATGCCGTGGGCAATTTTAAATAAAAAAAAAATTGTTTTTTTTTTGTTTATTTTGGCCAATTATTATTATCAATAATGTATAATAATTGTTGTGAAAAGGTTCACAAATTAAAGATACCTAATTATTTTAAAGAAGTTTAAAATATTGATGGATTAATCCATATTACAAGATTAATGGGAATTAAGATTGAATTAATGTGAATAATTGAGGAATTGTCACATAATTTGATCAATTAAATAGGTGGTTTGGATAAATTAATCTACATAATTATGGAATTATGTCTTGTATGTTTAATTTTAATAGTTGATGCATTTTATTTTAGTTGAATGAATCATTGAATGGATTTATTTACGTATTTTTGCAATCGGTTGTAATTTGTAATACCTAGTGTGGCCTTAGTTAATTATGTTTTCGTAATGAAGGAAACATAATTTTAATGTAATTTTGAGATCTCGAACCTCCTTTTATTTTCTTTAAGTATTATGTTTTGAAATTAGAATGTAAATAGGTTTATTTTGTAATTTTAATTGTAATTTTAAAGAAGACTAAAGATGGAGATTGGATTGCTCACTCCCACTATATGGACCAAGATGGATCATCAAGACAAGCTTTTCGGGTCCAAGGAAGGATTCCAAAATTGTATTTAATGTTCATTTTGGTAGATAGGCCACACAAGGACTTTATTTTTGTTTTACGTTTTACCATTCTTATTGCTTTTCATTCACATGATAGTTAGTGCATCATATTCCGCCTAAACCAAACCACCTAATACTAAAATGCATGAAAATTGACTCATACAGATTGAATGTTAGTTTTCATAGACATACAGATGTCACACACTTTTTAAGCCATCATCTTAGTTTACTCATTCACGCATGCTAGATATTAGTTCACTTAAAATGAATTAAAATAAAGTTGATGGGATCTTCCTCTAAAACTGAAATTGAGACTAGTCTTTATAAGGGCAAACAACTATGAATCCCTTCTTCGTTGATAGGCATATAAGACCTTACTATCCATATGACCCCTTCTACGTTGGGTAAGTAGTTTGTGTTGGCTTAGTTTACCTCAACATTATAGTCCGAAGAGTTTCTCGTGATTATGATAGACTAAAGATAGAATTTACAGAAATTTATCGACCAAGTATTCTAACAGTAGAATTAGCCAAAAGGTTGGCTTATCAATTTATAGATAATTGAGTCTTAGGATCATTTATATAATTCTTGAGGGAGGTCAATTGTATAAATGCTTGAGTCTTCGTGTTATAACAGTATTGCATTAGACTTAAATCATAACGATGAGTATGCTTATTACATTTATTCTTCTTTTCGCAGTGTAGAATACGTTTATTTTTATAATACTTTTACAACAAATGGCTGGAAATAATGATATCCCAATGCCAAGTGCCACACTTTGTTCGCGAGTCCTGGCTGAAAGCTTTCATGGACCACATGAATCAGTTCACACGTCTGAAAAATGACGGGTCTTACTTTGCGGACTGGGAGGCATCATTGCGGAATGCTGCCATTGCTGACGGTAAGCTCAAGTACTTAACTGAGCCAATACCGGTAAACCCAGGCCCCAATGCAGGAGTTAACGAGTCACTTGCTTATAGTGACTTCATCATGGAAGCGGGTACGATAAAGAACGTACTCATCTTTGCAATGGAAACCAATTTGCAAAGACGCTTCATTGCCCAAGGTGCAAACAAGATTTTCACCACGCTCATTAACGAGTTCTCAAAAGCACCGAGAATCGTTACTTATGAGCATACCTATCACTTCTTTGATGCGAAACTCCAGAAGGGCCAACCGATTAGCCCACAAATGCTTAACATGATTGAGAATGTCGAAAAATTGGAGGCACTTGATTGCAAAATCAGTCAGAGCATAGTCATTGACCGTATGCTTCATTCACTTCATGATGGTTTTTCCCTTTTCAGGGCAAATTACTACATGAATGACATGAAGAAAAGTCCTCATGAGCTACACTCACTTCTCGTACAGACCGAGAAGGATATGAAATTGAGTGGGAGCATGAAGCAAGATGTTCTCATGATTCCAACAAGAATAAGGGTAAGGGCAAGGCTCACGACGACCTAACTGTAGGAAAGCCAAAGTTTAAGAAGTCAGGAAACGGTAAGAGTGGGCCTGGTGAGACTAGTGGCTCACAAGGCAAGGCAATGAGCAAGGGCGGTGACATTGAGTGCCACCATTGTCACAAGACTGGACATTGGAGGAGGAACTGTCCTGTTTACCGTGAGGACATAAAAGCAGGCCACGTTACTCCTGTTGGTATGTCATCTTATATTCATATGATTGAGATTAACCATGCAAGTTTCGGAACTTGGGTACTTGATACTGGTTGTGGTTCTCATCTGTGTAATCATTTGCAGGGCCTAAGAAACATCAAACCCCTCGCAAAGGGTGATGTGGACCTGCGAGTCGGAAATGGGGCACGAGTTACTACAGTCTCCATGGGAACATATGTAATCCAGCTCCCTAGTGGGTTTGAGTTATATTTATATAACTGTTACTTTGTACCTAGTTTATCTAAGAACATTATTTCTGTTTCCATACTCGATAAAGACGGTTTTGCATTCTTAATAAAGGATAATAGCTGTATTTTCTGTCTCAATGAAATGATTTATGGCAATGCAGTTTCCATGAATGGAATTTACATCTTAGATCAAACTACAGATATATTACACGTGAATAAGAAGAAATTAAAGGTTGGTGACAAAGATCAAACCTATCTATGGCATTGCCGAATGGGACACATAAATGAAAAACGTGTAAAGAAACTCGTCGAGAATGAGACTATTCCCGCATTCGATTTTTATACATTTGGCACGTGTGAATCATGTCTCATTGGCAAAATGACACGAATTTCCTTCAAAGGTGTTGGAATGCGCGCTAGTGACCTATTAGGACTCATACATACTGACGTATGTGGACCTATGTCAATTACCGCTAGAGATGGCTATAGATATTTTATCACTTTCACGGACGATTTAAGTAGATACGGTTATGTCTACTTAATGAAGCATAAAAGTGAGTCCTTTGAGAAATTCAAGGAATACCAGAACAAGGTTGAGAACCAACTGGGTAGAAAGGTTAAAGCACTCCGTTCAGATCTGGGTGGCGAATATCTTTCAAATGAGTTTGATCAACACCTTAAAGACTGTGGAATCGTTTTACAGTTAACTCCACCTGGAACACCTCAATTAAATGGTGTGTCCGAACGGAGAAATCGAACATTACTTGATATGGTTCGATCCATGATGAGTCACACGGTAGTACCTGATTCATTATGGGGTTTTGCTCTTTTGTCAGCTGCTCTTATACTTAACCGAAGTCCATCTAAAGCTGTCGACAAGACTCCATATGAAATGTGGAGGGGAACGGTCCTCAACTTGTCCTTTATTCGGGTTTGGGGCTGCGAGGCTTATGTCAAGGGGAGACACGAGGATAAGCTCGGCCCGCGATCGGTCAAGACATACTTTATTAGTTATCCAAAAGGAAGGTTTGGTCATTACTTCTATTCGCGTACCGAACATCAAGTTTTTGTTGCGGCTAGTGCGACATTCTTAGAGAAAGAATTTCTCGAGAACAAGACAAGTAATAAACCCTTCGAGCTATCGGAGATTCGAGAACCAACAACCGAGGAACAGGTGGAGGAAGTTGTGCCTCCAACTGATGATATGGTTAATATTCCTCAGGAACCTAGGAGGTCGGGTAGAGTCTCTAATCCTCCGAGCAGATACATTGGTATGGTTGAGGAGAGTGACATTTTGCTCCTAGAGAGTAATGAACCCGCTACCTATAAAGGTGCCATGACCTGTTCCGACTCAAAGCTATGGCTTGAAGCCATGCAATCCGAAATGGACTCCATGTATGCGAATGACGTATAGGATCTAGTTGAATTACCTAATAAGGTAAAACCTCTACAGTGCAAATGGCTTTACAAAATAAAGCGTTCTGTAGACGGGCAACCAGATACCTATAAGGCACAACTAGTGGCAAAAGGTTTCACTCAAGTGCACGGATTGCATTATGATGAAATTTTTGCACCCGTAGTTATGCTGCATTCCATTCGGATTATCTTAGCGATTGCCGCTTTTCATGACTATGAAATTTGGCAAATGGATGTGAAAACCGCCTTCTTAAACGGTTATTTGGAGGAAGAGTTGTACATGGTACAACCCGAAGGTTTCATGGATCCTGAAAATCCTAAGAAAGTGTGCAAGCTTAAGCGTTCGATTTATGGACTTAGGCAAGCTTCTCGGAGTTGGAATCATCGTTTCGACCAGGTGATAAAAGAGTATGGTTTTACTCGATCGGTCGAAGAACCATGCTTATATATCAAGTCGAGTGGGAGCAAGATTGTTTTCTTGATATTGTATGTCGATGACATACTCTTGATTGGGAATGACATTCCTCTCTTATCTTCGGTTAAAGGATGGTTGAAGAACTATTTCCAGATGAAAGATCTGGGTGAGGCATAACGCATATTGGGAATCCGTATCTATCGAGATAGATCACAACGGACGTTATCACTAAGTCAGGAGTCTTATTTGGATAAGATTCTTGAAAGGTTCAGCATGACCAACTCCAAGAAGAGGAACCTTCTAATGACGTCTGGGATGCAGTTGAGAAAGTCTCAGTCACCCATGACACCCGAAGGGATTGAGCGCATGAGTCGTGTTCCTTATGCATCAGCTATAGGATCAATCATGTATGCCATGATATGCATACGTCCAGACGTGGCTTATGCATTGGGTATGACGAGTCGGTACCAAAAGAATCCAGGTGAAACACACTGGATAGCTGTTAAAAACATCCTTAAGTACGTACGGAGGACTAACGATAGGGTATTGACTTATGGAGGAGATACTAAGCTATGCGCAATCAGTTACGCAGATGCTAGCTTCCAAACGGATCGAGATGATTCAAAATCTCAGTCCGGGTTCGTCTTTACTCTTAATGGTGCTGCGGTCAGCTGGAAGAGTTCCAAACAGAGTGTTGTAGCAGATTCTACTACTGAATCCGAGTACTATGCCGCTTCGGAAGCAGCAAAGGAAGCCATATGGATGCGTCAATTCTTACAAGGACTTACGATAGTTCCTACTTTGAATGACCCGATCACCATCTATTGTGACAATAGAGGTGCTATCTTCCAGGCTAAGGAGCCTAATTCTAGCAATAAGTTTAGACATGTACATCGGAAAGCTCACCTGATCCATGATTACGTGGAGCAAGAGGAGATAGTGATTGACAAGATAGCTTCGGATGATAACATCGCGGACCCTCTCACTAAACCGTTGAATTATGATAAGGATGAAGGGCACGTTATTTCCATGGGAATTAAACGTGTTCCTGAGTTGTAGTAGTTGATTATGGATTTGATACATTATATTTTTCATATACTATTTATAACTTCATCGTTTTATTTCATATTTTATTTTTCATGTGGATTGTACTGACAAAATTGAACGCCACAAAGTGAACTGAATTACATTATATTTGTTTTGGTCCGTAATCGCCTACATGAGCTGATAACTTTGGCTATTACATTGTGCAGTCGATTGATGGTGTGTTCAACGAGCCATAAGTCAAACGGTTGGCTGATCGATCACAGATACGAGTTATAACGATACCTCGTAGGACAATTATTGTAACAACGTAATGGAGTCCTAAATTTTTAAAAACATTCGGTGCCAGGTCGTAGATTGGACGTCCATTGTGTTCCTAGAGTCGATTCTTTTGACTATCGACTGTCTCTTGAGATTAAGGCAGTTTTTGGGTGACTTTGGTTTCTTTCTCATGGTCTGCCGTAACAAGAGGCTAAGCAGATTTTTTCTGGGTCATTTCATACTGTGCTTATATCTGCAGGATTGGAGTTGAAGAAAATATCCAACCTTTATCAGCTTTAGTTATTTCTCAGGGCCACTCGAGGAGTTGTAACTGAAATGCATGGCCACGCTCGAATGATGATTCGTTTATCAGTTAAGTTACTCTCTAGTCGGGGAAAACACTCTTGATATAGATCACTTGTAAAATACGACCTTTGTGAATACGGATTTTGCAAATTGTTTTACATTGAGTGGGAGAAATTTCAGGATATGAGAATCGGTTATCGCACATACACTTGTGAGGACAAGTGGGAGTTTGTTGGAGCTTGTGTCCTCCACAATTAGTGTGATAACATTTATAAATCTCTTATAGGTTCACAAGGGTATACTTCGTATTTTATCAGTTGATTAACGATTACTTAATAACGGTTAGCTTGCTAGAAAGTTTGACGTTATTATCATACTGATGGCGGTGATCAACTGGTCCCTAAAAGTCACACATAAAGGATGTGTTTGAGAGATGTGATTGTATGAAAATATAATCACATTGATGCCTGACTAAAAGGTTAGTCCAAGTATTTGACTAAACAATTAGTCAAAGGGTTGATGAGACGATTATTTAATTTAATTAAATAATATTAGTTGAGACGAATTAACTGTCAATTCGTAAATTGAATATAATGTTTTATTTAATTAATGTATATAATGTTAGCTTGAACGAATTAAGATGTTAATTCGTAATTAAACGTAACCAGTTATATTTAATTAGCTAATTATAAATATGCGATATTTATAGTTAAAGTATATATTATACGAGATTGTCATAATAAATTATTACAGACCGACATTAATAAATCGACAGCAAGCTGTTGTGTGTAGACTTATTAATACGGAATAAAATAAATGACAATTTATAAATGATACACTTTATATACATTTTGTAAGCTACCAAAATAAGAAGATTTAATCTCAATATTTTTGGTAGGTGAAAAACCGAAAAATAAGAAGATAATTCTTCTTATTCTTTTCGGTTGGGTTGGACGAAAAAGGAGAGAAAATATCTCCCTCTGATTCACTCTTATTTCGGTTATAATAAGGGTGGGAGATCATTTTCTTAACCTAATATTCTCTCATCGAAAATCACAACAAAACCCTAAAATTAATTAGTGAATTTTGGGGATCGATTCTAGCAAGAACAAAAGGGCATTTCTCATATCATCTTGGGTGCAACGATTAGGCGAATATCAATTTTGATATTGTTTCTTAGGCCATATTTGCAAGGACCAAAGGTTTATTCTTAATCACTAATCTATTTTGTTTATGCAATTCATTTATGACTAGTTTTCATAGATTATAATTTCGTTATAATCCTTAATTTTAAGGGAAGTATACCGATATTTCCCAAAATACATCTCCTTCACCCATCTTCGCCCTTTTGGAGCCTTTAAAAGTTGAGACACCATGGGAGTGGGAACCATGAGTCGGGTAGCGGTCTTGTCGCCGAAATTCTATTTATAGGTATTTTCCTTAGTTTTGGTTATGGTTGTGGTAGTAGTAATAGATCGTTGTACTGTTTGTAATAGGTGGTTATGGTGGTTGCTTGCCGTGTTGTGGTTGTATACAGTGTTGCTGCGGATTGCTAAAGGTAGGTTTTCCTACTCAGTACTGTTGGTTGATTAGTATGTTGTTTGTAGTGTCTGATTGTATTGGTATTGTGATTGGTAGTGTGGATTGGTTGTAGTTCGTAGTTGTGTGCTTGTCTGTGGTTCACGAGACGTGTCCTTGGCTGAGTGGAGTTACTTGCGGGAGTGGCTTCACGCCCTTGATTCACCCTCTGTGGAATCCGCCACAGGAGGAGATGCGCACATTAAGGAACTTGGGTTTTCGCTCGATATTGATGAGCGGGGATTTTGTGGGTACAGCTGCGGTCCCCCACTGGCGGCAAGGATTACTGGTTACGATTTGTAATCTGGCAGGACTCGTCGTTCGGCAGTCAGAGGAGTGTTGGTGATTGGAGGAGGTGTTGGGTATGTGTTTGTTGTATCTAGTTTGTGTGTTCCTTCAGTTACTGACCTTGTGTGGTGTTGTTTGTGTTTTCTTCTAGTGTTGTGTCTGCCGTGATCCATTATGGTGAGCAGTCGCTCTTAGTAGGTTGATACATGGATCTTAGCTGGGAGCTTTGGGAGGGACGAGTCTGCCACGAGTCATGACAGAGAAAGTATTACTTAGATAGTAATGGTCACCAGTTTTATCTTTTTTTTTTTGATAACTTGTAAATAAACATAATTGTTCCTTTATCGACATTTGATATCTACTGTTCCTCGGGTAAGCGAGATGGTAACGCCCTTATTTGCGGGAGAAGGTCATGTTAAGGCTCCTTGGTAGATGGGGTTGTTACAAAGTTGTATTAAAGCGACGATTTTGGAACCTGTAACCAATGAGCCTAATGAACATAGTGAGTCTAATAAAATGAACCTGGTGTATATATGTGTTAGGAGCCCCGACAGTTGCTTGATTTTGGGTGGGAAGGCGCCCTCATTCCAAAATCCTGGCCCCAATATGCTTAAGCCAACCACTTCGAATGGGAATATAGAGCCGGGAATTGTGTGTGGTATGTAGAGTGGATATAGTTGTGTTTGAGTCTGAGGTAATGTCTGGTGTGTGCAAGTGGTAGTGCTAGAACGTGCAAGTGTTGTGAATAACTGGTCGTGCATGTGTATATAATAGAGAATGGTGGGTGTGTTGAAGGTTTGCTTAAGAGTATCTCATAAGGTGCTGGTGGTAATGAATTGTGAATCTCCACACATGTGCTGTAGTTAGTATTCATATCATGTGAGGTTGTGGAATTTGACACGTAAATGATTTTGTATACTCTGTGAAAAAGTGTAGCAATATGAATCGTAATTTGTGACTTTTAGATTGTTGTGATATGTTAAATAATAAAGCAAGTATGGATAGTAAGTAATAGTTGATTTGCCGAATGGAATGTTTAATATATTGTAATCGCATGTTGAACGATCAAACCTGGGTATGCGCAAATAAAAGTAGAATAATGTTGTTGTTTTATATGTACATATGAGTTGAAGTATGCCGTAGTTAGACTAATTTGTAAAATGTTGGTATATGATGGAATGATATATATGTAGTGTTTGGTTGAGATAATCGTGTTACATATGAGTAGTGTTAATTGATAGTGATTGCATGGAAATAATCAGTGACGAGTACCAAGAGCACCTGGGACTCGGAACGAGTTGTTGTTTTACAGGAACCGTTAACCGAATTCGTAACCTATGACCTTCTTCCTAGTCTTATTCGACCGAGTACAAGTGCCTACACGACCCAGTAGGCCTTACTCGATCTAGTAGTTGGGTTATTGGATCGAAATCGTTGGATCTGCCAGCGGAAACTCGATCGAGTAACTCTAACTCAATCGAGTAGAGGCCACTCGATCGAGTAACCGAGTCACTCGATCGAGTAAGTTGTTACAGTACCCGTATTATGACGAGTTACATATCTCTTATTCCTTTCATTCTTCCTATTTCTTTTCTTACTCCAAACCCTAAAATATCTTTAAAAACCCTTTTCTCTCAAATTCTTGGGTAATTTGTGCTTAGTCCTCTTGAAATCTTCTAGCTACTTCACTCAATCCTTTTAAAACTCATTCAAGGTAAGATTGCTACTCTTTTTCTTTGCTTCTAATCAATTAGTAGCATATAAAAGTGTTGATTTTTCTGAAAAATACAATCTGTACTCATGGATTTTGGATTATAGTTGTTGTATTTTGGTAAAAATTGCTTTAATTTGTTGTTGTTGATGCTAGAAGTTACAAATCAAACCGATTTGTGAGTATATTTGGGCTGAAATTCTAGAGTTTGTCTTACAAATTTGATTTTTATTCGTCTTTTGCTTACCTTAAGGGGAAAATAGACTAAAGGGATGTTATTGATATCATGTTTGGTGTTGATTTTGGTTAATTTCACTCAAAAAATTCGTCTAAAAACTCCGTCTTAAAAGTGCCCCAAACTGAATTTTTGCCAAACTTGGTGATAGTAATATTTTTATGAAACTATTTTTGAGGGATTAAGATCCCAACTTGTCTAGTAAAGGTTAAAATTTGTGTTTTGGAAAATTATGATACCATCTTTTATGATGTATGAGAGTAATATGAATTGGAAATTTTTGGTTGTCTTATAAAAGTTTACTTTAAATTGTTGTTTCTCTATCCATGAGTAGTCTTTGAAAAGTTCTTTTAGCTCATGTAAGAATCCGTTTTTTGTCACTAAAACATGTTGAAACAGATGCCAAGAGCCACCGCCGCTGTGACCCGTCAGAGCAAGAGGGCGAGAGCATCTGAGCCGGAGGTGGGAGAGGGGAGTCAGGGACCTAGCGTTCCACCCGTTTCTGAGTATCCTACAGTTATCTTTGCTGATTTTAAGCAAAGAGTTGCCTTTGTTGAGTTGATGAAACGCCGTATGTAACCCACTAGGTGTATCGACACGACCATCCTTGATGACCTGAAAATAGAGACGGATATGAGACATATCTTTGAGACCTTGGGTTTGGCGGGGTTGTATCATCTTAGGAAGCACTCTTACCCGTTCTTGACCTTGGATATTATGAGCTCCTTTGCTTATGATGCGGTAGCTAAGACCGTAGAGTTCCGTCTTATAAACACCAGCTTTCTCCTAAACATGGATCAGTTTGCTTTTCACCTTAGACTTGACCGGCCTGGGGAGTGATTTCTTAGAGATATCCCGACTGAGTGTGGGGCTAGCAGCTATATGCCTTGTTTCACTATTAAGCCTACTCTGGCCTCGAGTAACATGTTGATTAATGTTGTTCAACATGTCACTCTAAACATCTTCCTCCGAGCTTTGACATGTCTGCTTTATGATATAAAGGATGTAAGTTAAACTCGCATGAGATTATGTTGTTATTCACCTACTTGAACCCCACCCGAGCGCAACCAGTATCTTTTAGTACCCCGGCCATCATCTGTGGTAGTTTGGCTTTGATGGCCACATCTTCGACCCGGTACTTGAGTTGTGGTGCGATTGCCACACGGTTAGCTGAGCAGTTGACTACCTTTGAGGCCTTTTCGGCTAAACCTACGATCCCTGTTGTGCCCACCTTGGATGGAGCTTATTTCATCGACCAAAAATGGTTGAGGATCTTGGAGGGTGGTGGTTTGGCTTAGAAGGTCTGGGGCATGAGTTGAATGAGACTACCTAACCCAGAGCATCTTCCACTGACTGAGCCTTTGACCGCGGAGGTGGTTGCATCAGACTCAGACGACGAGGAGGCGGCCCCTACCCATTAGTACTACCTGATAGATGATGGTATATTGGAGGTGATGTCGGAGCCGACCAAAAAAGACTAGACTAGACCTGAGGATAAGGTACCTAGGGTGGGGAGAGGTCCTAGGCGGGTGAGAAAGAAAGTTGGTGAGACTAGCCCGTGCAGCCCACGCCTCTATAGTACCAGTACCCCAGTTACCCTTCTTCCTTTTGTCCCGCGATGCAGGTGAGTGAGCTCACCGAGAGGGTGTACAACACCTTTGTGCTCCGGAACCTATATGAGATGACACATGTGCAGGGAATTGGGACCAACCTTGCCCAGCCAGTTTGGTGGAGAGGTGTCGGGGATGATAGTGGAGTCTTCCACTCTTATGCTGCAGATCTGGGTACATGGGGGGAGCCTAGGAGCTATCCTTTTGATTGTCTGGCGTCATGGCGAGCAGGGGGACCCAGGTACAGGAGCTACCGCAAGAGGAGACACAGCTGAGCCGACACATCCGGTGGATGAGGAGATGGTAGAGGATCGAGATCAAGACCTCGAATGATGACTTTTTGTTGTTGTTGTTTAGTGAAATTGTGACATTTGTTTCTTTTGTTCCCTGATACATTGGATTCGTATGGTTTGTAACTGTCTCTAAGACAGTATTTTGACGGACTGTTTAAATTAGTAGTGCAGGTGAATGATACCGGGATGAAATCCCGAAGTTTGGCTAGAATACCTTTACTTATGTTGACATTGGGAGGGTGACCTGACCAGAGGATACTTGAACGAGTACCTATTGGGTGTGACCTTAGGCAGTGTACTGGCCTCACGGTACTCGATCGAGTACGCCTTACTCGATCGAGTAGCTAACCCTAGACTCGATGGAGTGCCCCAAACTCGATCGAGTAACCCCTATTGACCCTATAGTCCGTTCTTTAGCTTTTTTGAGGGGAATTAAATGATCCTACTTTGTGTTGTGCTTAGTAATCATGCTCAGATATTCCGTATTACATTCTATATGTTATCAAGATGGTTATGTTAACTTCATGAGATGCCAAGTTTCTCGCTAATTGATCGTCTTTCTAAATGATGGATAAGTTGTGAATGATAATATCGAACGTAATATAGGTTGCACATTCATGTTACAAAACGAGTACGCAATTTTCATATACATTTAGTTTGATGCCACTACGTTTCCTGAATTCGTTTATCGCTTGTTTTCCGAAATATATGCACATGTATACATATTGTTTACGTAATGTCAATGACGTGCTATGATAGTAGTTGGTCTTAAAGTATGTTAAAATGGGTTCGTATTGTCAAGATTGTGTGGAATTATCATTTTGTATAATGTTTGTAGCTCGTCTTGAATGTGAACTTCGGGGACGAAGTTCCTTTTAAGAAGGGAAGCGTAATGTCGCGTGAAGAAAAAATGACAAATTATGACAAAAATATCACATTTTGATTAAATTGTTTGTAAAGTTCACAATATTGTTGTACTCCACTTTGGGTTGCTTAACCATTTTGTTCGCTCAAACTTAAACTTTGAACGTTAGCTATGTAAAAGTAATGCACGTGGATGTTAAGTGAATTTGTTAAGTAATTGAATTGTTACATTGTTGAGTAATATAAATGATTTAAATGAGTAATGTAAGTGTTGTGGAAATTATCTAAAATGAATGGTAATTTGTTTATTATATAAGTGGTTGATAATTTACTATACTTTGGTTATCCGTAACTAATTGTTGTTAATGATTAATTGTTGAGTAGGTGAATGGAATAGTTGTGCCAGATGAGTACGATATGTATGGTGTATGGAATCGTGCAATGTTAAAATTAGGTTGGTAAGGTAGAAGTAGCAGTAGTGTTAGTGTGTTTTCGCGTATAATGCACGCTTGATGGATAGGAGGTCGTATTGGATGGTGTCTTGCTAAGGTAGATTATGATAATGGGTGGTGGGCGTACATGGATGGGTGGTATATGGGAACGGTTGTACTTGTCCTTGTCGGGGTGATGGTTGTCATCTGAGTTAGTTCACGTTACACCTTGTGTCGTGGGCGATGATGAGTTGAACTTCGGGGACGAAGTTCTTTTTAGGAGGAGGGGGGGAGGGGGGGGAAGACTGTAATACCCGTCCTTTTAGGGACCCGTTGACCGTCGTTAACCGACCTTAGACGCATGTCTAGACCTTTGTTAGCCTTTCGAGTTTAGTCTTACGTCATAGTAACCTTTTGAGTTTAGGAGGCTCGATCTAGAGGAGGCTACTCGATCAAGTAGCTCAGCCACTCGATCGAGTAGAGGCCACTCGATCGAGTAAGTCATGCACTCGATCGAGCAACTGGAGTTCAGCGGTAAAATATAAATCACGATATCGTGAAACCAAAATCATTTCATTTTTTTTCTCCTAAACCTAATTGTCGTCATATACATCTCCTTCACCCATCTTCACCCTTTTGCAATCTTTCAGAATTGAGACACCATGGGAGTGGGAAGCATGAGTCCGGTAGCGGTCTTGTCGCCGGAATGCTATGTATAGGTATGTTGTCATCATCATCATCGTTTTCCATAGTTCTGGTTATAGTTGTGGTAGTAGTAATAGATCGTTGTACTATTTGTAATAGGTGGTTGTGGTGGTTGCTTGCCGTCTTATTGTTGTATGTGGTGTTGTTGCGGATTGCTAAAGGTAGGTTTTTCTACTCGATCAGTACTGTTAGTTGATTAGTATGTTGTTTGTAGTGTCTGATTATATTGGTATTGTGATTGGTAGTATGGATTGGTTGTAGTTGGTAGTTGTGTGCTTGTCTGTGGATCGCGAGGCGCATCCTCGGCTGAGTGGAGTCACTTGCGGAATGGCTTCACGCCCTTAATTCTGAAAAATCATAGATCCATATTAGACTCTCAAATTAAAAATCAAATTATCTAATAACTCATTTTTATATGATCTATGTAACATGTATGCAAATATAAATGCATAATAAATAAAGATTAAGGAAATACAATTTCCTACATTGATTTTGATGGTAATATGGGCACAATCTAGGTCATCTATCTAGATTGTTCTTGTGCAAATAAAAGATGGATGATACTCCAAGAACAAATCTTCAAATTAGAAGATCCCCTTCAATATGCACCCAAAAACAAAACCCAATAATCTAACAAGTATTAACTAGATACTAGTTAAATTTAACCTTGATAATATTTGTAATATTACTAACACTCTCAGTAAATATATATTTTACTAACAAATCTTAGTAAAATGGTTTTATTATTTTTAGAGAGATAAATCAACAATTGTATTTCACATGGAAAAGTGTACAAGTGAGTATTCAATAAAAGAACAAATCGTTGATCTATAGGAAGGGAGTGGACGGGTGGAGTAGGTAGTGTGAGGGAGTGGATTTTCTCTATTTTATGTCCAATCCTTTATCACATGAAAAAGAACAAAAGATAACTTAAGGAAGAATATAAAGCAAAGTGAAATGATTAAGTTTATAATCATCCACTACACTCTATTTTACACGGTCCAATGCCCATTTACGGGTCCATTTTGGTTCTTATATTTGTCGCACAAATACGTGTATTTTAATTTAAACATCGTTTTATGTTTAAATGCTTCCCGATTAATTTGTTCAAAAACACTCCGTAAATATTCGTGTACTGCTACACTTATTATTTATGTACTAATATTAATCGCATTAATCAATTAGCACAATTTTAGTGAATTAACAATTAATTAACTAAAACGCGTCTCAGAAAATTTATTATTCAATTATCACATAATTAAATAATAACTGCCGCGCCTCGAGTTCGTAACTCGAAATCTCTCTAAAAAGAGCCGACTAACCTTTTAGTCTATAAATTAAGGGACTAAATAAATTGTATCTCATACAATTAATTAGTTGTCAGTTGGGGTTCGTTCCTTTAGGTGTGACCGAAAGGGGTCAATTGATCGCCGTCGTCTCACGATAATAATGTCAAACTCTAGTCAGCCAACCGTTATAAATTTACGTTAATCAACTAACGTGGATCAAATAATAAATATCCTGATGATATTCCTTTAATGAGATTTATTATGTAAACGCACTATTGTGGAGAACACTAACTCCAACAATCTCCCACTTGTCCGACACAAGGTGTGCGCTACCAATTCTCTTGTCCGTTTTAATATCCCACTCAATGCAAGGTGTCTTTCAGGTCGCACTTGCACATGAACATATCGCGAGTGGTTTTCTCGATCAGGAGTGTGATTACTAGACCGGAAAAATCTCCCACAGATTACTTCCGAGCGTGGCCACTCATTATAGTCACAACTCCTCGAGTGGCCTTGAGATATAGTTACCCAACGTGGGTGGACAATTCCTGTATGCCCTATCTATCTTTGCCCAATACAGATCATCATAACTCAGAAGATGTCCTTTGGCCTCCTTTCACGGTACGACCTAGGACAAAAACCGAAGTCATTCAGAAACTACACTGACTCAGATAATAGTCTCCAGTCAAAAGAATCGACTCATAGGAACATCTTAGAGATCCCTGCCACGACCAAGCGTCTATAATAGAACTAAAGGACTCTCTAAATGGTCACTGTCCGGCAAAGTGTCACACACTCTGTCTATGTAATCGACTAGTCATCACGTATAACCTCATGGTGTTGAACAACCATCAATCGACTTACAATCTAGTCACTTTGAGACGTCGCCTCATTAAGTGACTAGGGAAAAAATACAATGTTCATCTTATTCACTTGAATAGTGTTCAACATTGTCTCCACAACTTCTTCAGATAAACAAGGTATTAAAAATTTAGTCACACTAAATAAAAGATTCATAAATGAATGCTTAAACAATGAATGCGACTATCATATATATAAAAAGAGATACACTATCCAATTATAACATATCCATAATCTAAAAACAATCTGGTACTCGTCTCAATCCCATTGCGATGACATGACTATAATGCTTAGCCTTTCATAAAGGCTTGGTTAAAGGATCAGCAATATTATCGTCTGTCTCAACCTTACAAATGTCTATTTCCTTCATTTCCCCATAATCTCTAATTACATGGTATTTCCTTTCAATGTGTCTAGATTTGTTAGTAGACTTCGGCTCTTTGGCTTGAAAAATACCTCCACTATTATCACAATATAGAGTGATCGGATCTTTGGCGGAATGGACTACTCCTAGTCCCTCCATGAATTGACGAATCCAAACAGCTTCCTTTGCAGCCTCAGACACTGCAAGGTACTCAGCCTCTGTTGTAGAATCCGCGATAACGCTTTGCTTGAAGCTCTTCCAGCAAATAGCTCCTCCATTTAGCATAAACACATAGCCGGATTGGGATTTCATTTCACCCCGATCGGTTTGGAAACTTGCGTTTGTGTAACCTCTTACACTCAACTCCGTTTCTCCTCCAAACACTAAGAACGAATCCTTAGTCCTTCTTAAGTACTTAAGGATGTTCTTTACGGCTATCCAGTGACTCTCACCAGGCTTGGCTTGATAACGACTTGTCATGCTCAAGGCATACGCAACGTCGGGACGAGTGCAAATAATAGCATACATGATAGACCCAACAACGGAAGCATAAGGGATGGTCTTCATGTGTTCAATCTCCTTAGGGGTAGAGGGAGACTGTGACTTGCTCAAAGTACTCCCTTGGCTCATAGGTATAAATCTTCTCTTGGAGTCTTTCATATTGAACTGGTCAAGAACTTTTTCAATATAAGCTTCTTGACTCAATGCTAGTATCCTCTTGGACCTATCTCTATAGATCCGGATACCCTAGATTCGTTGTGCCTCTCCCAAGTCCTTCATCTGGAAGTGATTCCCTAGCCACTCCTTAACGGAAGTGAGCGATGGAATATCATTCCCGATGAGCAATATGTCATCCACATATAGGACAAGGAATGCAACCTTACTCCCACTAAACTTCATGTATAAACATGGTTCTTCAACACTTTTAGTGAAAACATATTGTTTAATAACATGATCAAAACGATGATTCCAACTCTGAGATGCTTGCTTAAGACCATAGATGGACTTCTTGAGCTTACACACCTTATTAGGGTTAGATGTATCCATAAAACATTCAGGTTGTATCATGTACACTTCCTCTTCTATAATCCCATTTAAGAAGGCGGTTTTGACATCCATTTGCCAAATCTCATAATCATGAAACGCAGCAACCGCTAAGATTATCCTAATGGACTGAAGCATTGCGACTGGAGCAAATGTTTCGTCATAGTGTAAACCATGAACTTGGGTGAAACCTTTTGCCACCAATCTAGCTTTGTAAACATCTATATGTTTATCCACGCCGAGCTTAATTTTATATATCCATTTACACTGAAGGGGTCGCACTACCTCAGGTAAATCCACCAAGTCCCATAATTGGTTCTCGTACATGGAATCTATTTCGGACCGCATGGCTTCTAGCCAGAGCGAGGAGTCGGGACTAGACAAGGCCGATTTATAGGTAGTGGGTTCGTCACTTTCCAAAAGTAACAAAACACCATACTCTTCGATGTTACCAAGGAACGATCACCATTGCAGAAGAGGAGGGAACGTTATCCTCCACATTCTCCTCTACCTCATTCTCGGTTTGTGGCTCTCGAACTTCGTCAAGTTCAAATTTTCTCCAACTCTGTCTTCTAGAAATAAACTCTTTTTATAGGAAGACAGCATCACGAGCCACACACACTTTGTTCTCATGTTTATTGTAGAAGTAATAGCCACGTGTTTCCTTAGGGTATCCTACAAAAACACATTTGTCAGACCTGGGTGCAAGCTTATTGTCAGACTTGATCTTAACATACGCTTCGCAATCCCAAATGCGCATGAATGACAAATGAGGGACTTTCCCTGTTCATATCTCATATGGAGTCTTATTGGTCGCTTTAGTCGGGCTTCGATTTAGTGAAAATATTGTAGACAAGAGGGCAAAACCCCAAAACGAATCAGGAAGCTCGGTTAGACTCATCATAGACCGAATCATGTCTAATAAAGTTCGGTTTCTCCTTTCAGCCACACCATTTAATTTTGGTGTGCCAGGAGGAGTCCATTATGATACTATACCACAATCTTTTAGGTGTGAATCAAATTCAGAATTTAGGTATTCACCACCACGATCGAATCGTAGGGTCTTAATCTTTTTATCCAATTGGTTCTCTACTTCATTCTGAAACTCCTTGAACTTGTCAAAAGCTTCACTTTTATTCTTCATCAAGTAGATATACCCATATCTACTCAAGTCATCAGTAAAATTAATGAAGTAGTGAAAACCTCCTCTAGCGGTGATGGTTAATGGTCCACACACATCCGTATGTATGAGAGCCAAAACCTCACTAGCTCGTGTCCCTTTTCCCGCAAAAGGTGCACAAGTCATCTTGCCTAAAATGCAAGACTCGCATATACCATAAGATTCGAAATCAAATGGTTTGAGCACTTTTGATGAAGCAATTCTCTTAATGCGTCTTTCGTTTATGTGACCTAAACGACAATGCCAAAGGTAGGATTCATTTGGATCAGCCATTTTGAGCTTTTTAGTTTCCACATGATAAACGTCATTAACATCATTTAAAACATAAATGCCTCCAATTGAAATGGCCTTGCCATAAACCACATCATTCAATGAAAAAGTACAACTATTGTCCTTAATCATAAAATAAAAGCCTTCCACGTCTAACGTAGAAATGGAGATGATGTTCTTGGTTAAAAATGGTACAAAATAATAATTATTTAAATGGAACTCTGGACCACTAGCTAAAGTGAGCACATAGGTCCCCACGGAAACGGTCGCTACTCTAGGTCCATTGCCCATGCGGAGATCCACATTACCTTTTGCTAGTGCTCGCACGTCCCTTAAACCCTGCAAATGATTACAAAGGTGAGAGCCACATCCAGTATCTAGTACCCAAGTGGAAGTGCAAGCATAATTAACGTCAATCACATTGAGAGAGGAAATCATACCAATAGGCGTCACACGCCCTTCCTTGAGGTCCTCCAAGTATTTGGGACAACTCCTCCTATAATGCCCCTTCCCACTATAATGGAAACATTCAGCCTCAGAGAGTTTGACATTCTTTGCCTTGGGTTTGCCATTCTCTATGGCTTTCCCCTTGCCCTTGTCTTGTTTCTTTGACGATTTCTTGAATTGGGACTTTTCCTTCCCCTTTCCCTTCTTAACTCCAAGGGACATGTTCTTTAACTTCATGGTTAGAACATCCCCTTTTTCACTCCCACTAGCTTCCATATCCCTCTCCGCTTCGGTGAGGTGCGCATGAATTTCAAGATAACGCTTATCCATGCCATTATTGTTATAGTTCACCCTAAAATGGGCAAACTTAGAAGGAAATGAGCGGAGGATGCGATCCACCATAAGAGTCTTAGGAATCTTACACCCTAGACGCTCTAGGATGTTGACATATTCGACCATTTTTAGCACACGGGGATTAACCTTTTGGCCCTTCTCAAGCTTTGCTTCAAAGAAGCGTGCCGTCGCTTCGTATTGGCTGACTTTTGGTGTTTGTGAAAACATAGTATTCATACGAGTGAATATCTCGTACGCATTCAAAGAAATGCATGAAAGCTTGAGATTTGGGGACATCGACCATATCATCACATTTTTGATATCATTTGACATCCTCACATGGTCATCATAGGCGGTCCGCACCGCCGATGATGCCCTTGAACCGGGCTCTATGGGAGGGGCATCGGTCAAGTAAGCAAGTACGTTGTCGGACAACGCGGCGCTTTTGATGTTGGATTCCCATTAAAGAAAGTTACTACCGTCATCTTTTAGGATACATTTGTCCATTATGTACCTTAGTCATGAATCTTTGCCTAGTGTAGCAGTCGATGGAGTTGATGAAGTTGCCATTGCGAATTAAAATGCTACAACAAAATAAGGAAATATTAACATTCATTGTTTTAATTTTACTTGTGAAACATCTTTAACAAGTTTTAACATTTAGATAATGATCTCCCACTAAATTATATAAATGATTCCAAGACCCATATTTTAAAAAAAAAATGAGCATCGCTTGGGCGAAACATCCCATAATCGTGTAAATTCGGTAAGTCAACGGTTGACTAATTTTACCTCTAGAACTCTTGGTTGACGAATTTCCTTAAATCCATCTATTAGCCCCGGAATAAAAGACCGTATTATACCCCGTTGAGTCAACCAACTTTGGCGTGTGATAACTGTTTACCACCCTAGTTACCCGAGGTAAAAAAGAGAACACCCCGCTTAGGCGAGCGTGGCTCTAATGAACAAGGGATTCATAGGTGTTACTAATTGGTAAAGCTAATCTCAATTTTAGTTATGTGAGAGATCTTGTCAATGTAGTCATAAATTACCTATAAGTGAACTAAGTCGGTGAATGTAAATGACGTGAATTGACAACCGCGAAATTAAAATGCATGTGAATGGCGATTTTGGCATGCGCGGAAAAATAAAAGCAAGCAAGCATATGAATAATCCTAGTATGGCCTCCTAGTTAATAAAAACTAGACTATTACATATCGGAAACCAACTCCTTGGTCCCTTGCCTCTTCATTCCAAAAGTGGCTCCTTTATGTGGGATTTGGATCACCTTTCCAAATATAGACTCCGTCTTGATGTAAATTCGTCTTTTGAAAACGCCAGTAAAAATAACTATTACAATTAAATTACATAGCTATTCCTATTATACAATAATTAATAAAATAAATAAAACTATTAATTAATTACAAACCGACGATACTAGATCGTATTTAAATTACAAACAAATCGCTATTCCCATTCATTTCGGGCAATAACGATTAAAATAAACTAGCCATACTAGGTACAACAAAATAAATACGTTAAATAAATGACAATCATTCATTCAACATAAATAAATATGCTTAAAATGCTGTAAAAAGATGCCAAAATCGCCCTATCTTACAATCGTTGGTATCTTGCTCGGTTTTGTGGATTTAATCGATTTTTAACTTGTAAAAATCAATAATCAACTCTTAAATCTCATTTAAGTCCAAAATAACTGTCCAAACTGTTTTCTTACCTCAAAATTAGTCCTCACTAATTTGATGATAAATAATTAGTTTGATTTGCTGATATTTGCTAATTTAATCGCTAAAATCATAACTTTTAAGTAATAAATCCAAAATAATTGAAAAAATAACCAAAAATTGAAAATAAAAATTTTTAGTATTCTGGAACACTCCTAAGAACACCAAAATGTCAGAAAAATTGCCCAAAAATTTCGGATAAATTTTATAGAGAAAAAGATCGATATTTATCAGTTTTTAACCACAAAAACTAATAGACATCAAAACAAGGTGAAATCACATTTTAAATTTAACTTTTAACTTTTAAATCATATTTTAAAATGTACATAAATTTATCAAGGGCAGAAATAAATGTTTCAAATATATGATAAATTTAATTCACTTTTATCGACTTTTATCTCATAAAGTCAATAAGAATGCAAAACTTCAAACCAACCTTCAAAATTTTACATACAATCTTTATAAAATATGAATGAAACAATATAAAAATTTTATGACCCGAATCAACTTTAACTATTTTTAGTTAACTCTTAACCAAAATACGGCATTTTTGACTCAGTTTTCTACCAAAAATCATTAAAAATAGCAAAATAACTTCACAAGTCACCAAATTTTACCACAAACCTTTTGAGGTCAGTAGGTATGCATGCCCAAAAAATTTCATGCTAAAACCTCTTCTAACACAATTTTAAAGTTTTTGAAATTATCTCATAATTCGTTTAATATGCTTAAAATCAACATGCAAATTACAACCTAGCTCTGATACCATCTGAAAGATCATAGATCCATATTAAACTCTATAATTAAAAATCAAGTTATCTTATAATTCGTTTTTATGTGATCTATGTAACATTCATGCAAATATAAAAGTATAATAAATAAAGATTAAGGAAATACTTCCTTACATTGATTTTGATGGTAATATGGGCACGATCTAGATCACCTATCTAGATTTTTCTTGTGCTAATAAAAGATGGATGATCCTCCTAGAACAAATCTTCAAATTAGAAGATCTCCTTCAATATGCACCCAAGAACAAAATCCAATAATCTAACAAGTATTAACTAGATACTTGTTAAATTTAACCTTGATAATATTTGTACGTAATATTACTAACACTCTTAGTAAATATATATTTTACTAACAAATCTTAGTAAAATGGTTTTATTATTTTTAGAGAGATAAACCAACAATTTCATTTCACATGCAAAAGTGTACAAGTGAGTAGTCAATTAAAAAACAAAATGTTGGTCTATATGGAGGGAGTGGACAGGTGCAGTAGGTAGTGTGAGGGAGTGGATTTTCTCTTTTTTATGTCCAATCCTTTATCACATGAAAAAGAACAAAAGATAACTTAGGGAAGAATATAAAGCAAAGTGAAATCATTATGTTTATAATCATCCACTACACTCTATTTTGCACGGTCCAATGCCCATTTAAGGGTCCATTTTGGTTTTTATATTTGTCGCACAAATACGTGTATTTTACTTTAGACATCGTTTTATGTTTAAATGCCTCCCGATTAATTTTGTTCAAAAACACACCGTAAATATTCGTGTACCGCTACACTTATTATTTACGTACTAATATTAATCACGTTAATCAATTAGCACAATTTTAGTGAATTAACAATTAATTAACTAAAACCCGTCTCATAAAATTTATTAATCAATTATCGCATAATTAAATAATAAATGTCGCGCCTCGAGTTCGTAACTCGAAATATCTCTAAAAAGGATTGACTAACCTTTTAGTCTATAGATCAAGGGACTAAATAAATTGTATCTCATACAATTAATTAGTTGTCAATTGGGGTTCGTTCCTTTAGGTGTGACCGAAATGGGTTAGTTGATCACCGCCGTCTCACGACAATAACGTCAAACTCTAGTCAGCCAACCGCTATCGATTTACGTTAACCTACTGACGGGGATCAAATAATAAATATCCTGATGATATTCCTTTAATGAGATTTATTATGTAAACGCACTATTGTGGAGGACAGTTACTCCAACAGATTCGCCCTCTGTGGAACCCGCCAGAGGAGGGGATGTACACATTAAAGAACTTGGGTTTTCGCTTGGTATTGATGAGCGGGGATTTGGTGGGTACGGCTGCGGTCCCTCACAAGCGGCGATTGGTAATCTGGCAGGACTGGTCCTTCGGGCAGTCAGAAGAGTGTTGGTGATTGGAGGAGGTGTTGGGTATGTGTTTGTTGTATCTAGTTTGTGTGTTCCTTCAGTTACTGACCTTGTGTGGTGTTGTTTGTGTTTTCTTCTTGTGTTGTGTCTGCCGTGATCCATTATGGTGAGCAGTCGGTCTTAGCAGGTTGATACATGGATCTTAGCTGGGAGCTTTGCGAGGTACGAATATGCCACGAGTCATGACAAAGATAGTATTACGTAGCTAGTAATGGTCACCAGTTGTATCTTTAATTTTTGCTTGAAAACTTGTAAATAAACATAATTTTTACTTTATCGACATTTAATATTCACTGTTCCTCGAGTAAACAAGATGGTAACACCCTTATCTGTTGGGGAAGGTCTTGTTAAGGCGCCTTGGTAGATGGGGGTGTTACATCTCACTTGTCAACAAGTGAAGATTGAGCATAAGAGACCCGTATGTTTTCTACAACCGTTGGATGTGCCTTTGTGGAAATGGGAGTCCATATCCATGGATTTTGTTATGGCTTTGCCTAAGACCGTTGGTGTAAAATATGCCTTTTGGGTGATTGTGGATAGGTTGACCAAGTGTGCTAGGTTCATTCCTATCAAGGAGACTTGGGGCTTAGATCGACTTGCTAGTGCCTATGTTGAGGAGATCGTTCGTTACCATGGCTGGTGTTCCTAAGGAGATTGTGTCGGATTGTGATTCGAGGTTATGTTCGAGATTTTGGAAGGCCTTCCAAGATGCTATGGGTCGTATGTTATCGATGAGTACGGCTTTTCATGCCGCAACCGATGGACAAACCAAAAGGACGGTTCAAACTCTTGAAGATTTGTTGCGTGCTTGTGCCCTTGACTTTTATGCTAGTTGGGAGAAGAGCTTACCTTTGGTGGAATTTTCCTACAATAACAGCTATTATGCTTCTATTAAGATGGCCCCTTATGAAGCCTTGTATGGAAGGAAGTGTCGTAGTCCGATTTATTGGGATCAAGAAAGTGATGTTCGTGATCTAGGACCCGACAAGCTAGCCGAGACGATTGACCAAGTGACGATCGTCCGAGAGAGATTGAAAGCCGCTCAAGATCGCCAAAAGTCTTATGCCGATGTTCGTCGTCTAGCCTTGGAGTTCGAAGTTGGTGATAGTGTTCTTGAAGGTATCCCCGAGAATTGGTGTCGTGGCTTAGAATTTGGGTTTGCCCCCGAGTTTGGGTACAGTTCATGATGTTTTCCACGTGTCTCAACTTAGGAAGTACATTAGCGACCCAAGTCATGTGTTGCAAAATGAAATTGTCGAACTTGAGTCTAGTCTTTCTTTTGAAGAGAGACTGATTCGCATTTTGGATAAGAAGGATAAGAAGTTGAGGAGTAAAGTTGTGCCCTTGGTGAAGGTGTCGTGGAAGAGTGGTAATGTGGAAGAAGAGACGTGGTAACCGGAAGTTACCATGCGTATCATGTACCCTAGTTTGTTTTCGTAAGGTAATCTCCCTTGCTTCAAGTTTCGAGGGCGAAACTTTATAAAAGGAGGGGTGATTGTAACACCCGCTTTTTTCGTAAAATAGTTTTAAAATATTTTTATCGCTTTATTTAAATTATTATATTTTTGAAACCTAATTTCTATAAAAATATAATTTTAGTCGTATAATAATAATAATGATAATAATTTCCGTCTTGAGTTTGTAGTGGGCTTGAGACGTAGTTTTTAGTGAAAAAAATGACTCAATTCATGAGATGGCCCTAGGATGACTATGGACCAATCACTCATCTTTTTCTCTCCACCTAACCCTACCATCAACCTTTTTCACCAAAATTTCAGCAAACTTCATCTTCTCCACCACCTTCATTTTCACAACTACCTCAATTTCACTAAAAACGCCATAACTTGCTCAATTCTTATCCAAATCGACAGAATTTCGTGCCTATTTTCTCCTTATTCTGGCCCCCATCCTTTTATGCAAGAAAAAGATCTGACTTTTATTCTCTTCCATTTCGGCCGTGACCTTTTTTGGCTTGGATTTCCATGCTTATGTCGTTTATTGTGTGCTTTAGGTTTGAACTTGGATAACCCGAAGAAAGATAGCTTTGGGGTGGACGATTCTTTATTGGATTAAAGAGATAAGGTAACGGTGATTGGATGACTTAACATTTTGTTGATATTGTGTGTTATTTGATGGTGTTTTACTCTTTTGTGACATGAATTGTTAGCTTTATGAATTTTCATGTTGTGTTGGATGAAACGGTTTTTTTACAAGATTTCTATGACAAATTTGAGAAAAGATGGTGACTTTAGCTTCATGGTGAAATGGGTATATGAATTTGGTAGTTCAAATAGGTGAATGTTATCTTTTTCATGATCAAATTTCGTCTTAAGACGGCTTCCCAATGGCCTTTGAACCGTGTATTAAGTTGTGTTCATGGACTGTTTTGGGTCGGCTTTTATTGTTGAACTGGACCAATTTGCTATCTTCCATATCAAATGTATAACCATGTATAAATTAGTTTCTGTATATGGGAGAAATTCCATCTTTTCCATGCTCAAAAACTCGTCTTAAAACGGTTTCAAAGTAAGTTGTTTGGGCGTGTATTGGGACTGTTTTTGTACGGTTATATGGACTATTTTGGTCAAATTGTTAGTGTTGATTTTAGCCAATTTGTTAGCTTCCGTCTTAAGTGTATATCATACTGTATATCCATGTATGAATTGGGTCATTTGTATGGGAGAATTTTCATCCTTTTCATGCTTAAAAACCCGTGTTAAATTGGTCTCAAGGTGAATTTTACGCGCTGGAATGCAGGCCGTGGCTAGGCAGTGCTGGTCGTGGCTAGGTCATGGCTAGCCGTGGCCTAGTGATGTTGTTGTTTTGTCTTAGACGTGTTTGGCTTGGGTTCATGCTTGATATATTTGAATCCCGTCTCGTGTTTCATATGACATAATTCATTATTTACCGTTAACTTATATTTTTCTCACATGAATCATAGATGTGGAATTTATTATTTAATTACGGCACAATTGTATGAAATGTCATATTTTATTTATAAAATGTGTTTTAATTCATTCATTGTCATTTATTGATCGTATTTCAAATACGGATGATTTATTTTACATGATTAATTGAGGTGAGTCGTGTCCTTGGGAAATTACCATTATGCTATACCTTTTTGCTTGACTTATATTTATGCCCTACTTGCGCTATTCTAGCAACTGAGTTTTATCTTACTCTTTTCCGCCACTTCCGTTCTCTTCTGGCGATTGGGGTACTCAATTTCCGTTCTGTCATCGAGTATTTGATACGGGTTGTTCTGCCGTATGTCGAATCAGAAAATATTTATTCCGAGAGTCTGCCAGGTTTAGACTAGGACCGTATTATTATCGTAGTCCTACCTGGGAAAATTTAGTCTAAGAGTAGTAAATGTCTTGCATTTTTCGTTAGCTGCATATGTCATATTTCCTTGGAATGCGTGCTCGTGTCTAATTATCGTACACTTTTATTCATTTTATTTAAATGTCTCAGATGATTAGTTGAACCTATAATATGCTAGTATTAGCCTATTTTGTACTGTTTTATTTAATTGACAAGTTTGATCCATGTTATTTAATACTCAAGTTATTTGCAATTGTCTTCTATGTCTTGCTTAATTGAGTGCTCAATTTTGTTTACATTGACAAAATGTAGCTGGGAGAACCTTGAGTTACTCCCTACTGACTTTGGCTTTCATGTTTACATGAATGACTGGTTTGTTAAGATGCAATCTATGGGGTTATAGACGTGTGAGCTAGCAAGTACCTTGGACTAGTAGTTTACATATTTTATTGCTTAGACTCACCCATTCGTTTTGTCATTCGTGGGATATATTTTCCCCATTTTTTACTATCGTGGTTGTATGGACCTATATTTTATTTCCGCCAACTTTCTTTTCGTTGTGTTTTATTGAACCCGCGCTTTATACTATAAAAAGTTTCAAAAATTTCATAAATTCCACTGCATTTATCCGTTTTATGTTACGTTTATTGCGGGGGTTCGCAAGAGCATAAGGCCATACATGCTGAAGGTCATACCAAGATCATTAAATATATCTAGTCTTGTGTTGGGATTGTCCGGCATTAATATACAAACTTGGTTTAAGCAAGCAGCTACAAAAGTTTGATTACTGCTTTGGTAATTCTACACTAAGTGGAAGTTTAAGTTGAAAAACACTTTCATTAGGAAAACCTTATTTTATACAAGATATTTACGATATTATGGTAAACGAAAATATGTGCTAGGAGTTGTTTAAATTCTCAATATTCTTCCTGTCTCTCTTCATTTGCCAAGCACCTATTTTTTTTAACTACTTTTAGTTATTAAAAGCTTAAACTATACCTAACACACATTTTTGTAAGTTAAAAACTAATTTTAAAATATCCAGAATTAATGTTGAGTAATATATATATATATATAGAGAGAGAGAGAGGGGAGTTTTTATGAGTCCTCTTTTTCCATTGAGTGCCTAAGTCCTTTTAAGAGCCATTGGATGGATTAAATGGATGGTTGAGATGGATGGAGAGGGAATTGAGTAAGGACTACCAAAAAGAAAAGGAAAAAATATATGGATGGTTGGATTGAAATGGATTGTTGAGATTGAAGAAAAAAAACTTATCACTAATAAGTTTCCTACACACTAATTAAATTGCCTTTCTCTCCCTAGCCCCTAATTAATCACTTTTGAGTTTCATATTTTATGAGTGTAACTCTAATGTTGTATGAGTTTTATGTGTGTAAATTTGGTCTTTTGAATAAAAAAAATTGAATTTATACAATTTTAACATTTTACGAGTGTAACTTTGATTTTTTATGTCGATTTTGTACTGAAAAATTTGAAATTATACAATTTTAACATTTTATAAGTGTAAATCTGATGCTTTACGAGTGTAAATTTGATACTTTACGAGTGTAAATTTGATTATAAGTTACACTCATAAATTTTATTATATGTTGAATTTATGTTATTTTAACACGAGTTTTATGAGTGTAAGTGTAACTCATTAATTTATGAGTGTAACTTTAATGCTTTACAAGTGTAACTTTACTCCTTTATGAGTGCAACTTTGGTCCTTTATGTATAACTTTGGTCCTTTATGAGTGTCAGTTTAGTCCGACCACCAACAAACACCACCATCGTCCTCCATCACCAACCCACACCAAAAAAAAAAGTAGATCTGAAAAGGAAAAAAAGAAAAAAAAACGAGTGTAACTTTAATAGAGTGCAAGTATAAATCTGAAAAATGAGTGTAACTTTAATAAAATACGAGTGTAACTTTAATAGAGTACAAGTGTAAATCTGAAAAATGAGTTTATCTTTAATAAAAAACGAGTGTAATTTTAATAGAGTACAAGTTTAAATATAAAAAATGAGTGTAACTTTAATAAAATACGAGTGTAACTTTAATAAATTACAAGTGTAAATCTGAAAAATAAGTGTAACTTTAATAAAATACGAGTGTAACTTTAATAGAAAACAAGTGTAAATCTGAAAAATGAGTGTAACTTTAATAAAATACGAGTATAACTTTAATAGAGTATAAGTGTAAATCTGAAAATGGGTGTAACTTTAATAAAATACGAGTGTAACTTTAATAGAGTACAATTGTAAATCTGAAAAATGAGTGTAACTTTAACAAAAAAATATATAACACCCACAACAAACAATGACATTTTTAATTTAAAAACAAAAATATATAACAATAAATCTGAAAAACATAAACAAAAAATATAACAACAAAAAAAAAAAACAAAAAAATCGGAAAAAAAAAACAAAAAAAAATTACACATCTGCGTACAATATGAAATGGAGTCACATGACCCATATTAGTATATACTTGCCAAAAGAGAAAAAGACCAAATAGAGTCGTCAATAACCAAAAAAAAAGTGTAGACCAAATGTAGATCTCAAGGAGACGAAAGCAGCAGAGAAAGAAGACGAGGAAAGGAGGATGGTGCGTGGTCGTGGTGATTGCGTATAGGTGGTCGTGGTATTATTTTTGTCGGCTTGTGGCCGTGTGATGCGGTTGGGGAGAAAGGGTAAGAGGAGGTGGTGGTGGTGGTGGTGGTTTCGGCAATGGTGGTGTCGGGTGGTCGCTTGTTGTGATTGATCTGGGTGACGGAAAAGGAGGAAGAAGAAAGGTGGTGGTGCGTGGTGATATGCGGTGGTGCATGGTGGATGGCGGCAGCGGCAGATCTGAAAAAAAAAAGAGAAAGAAAATGGTGGTGTTTTTGGTGGTTGTGTGGTGGAAAAGGAGGGTGGTGGTTTCGGGTGGTGCGTGGGCATGGGTGTGGTGTCGGTTAGTGGTTTCGGGTGGGGTGCTGGTGGGTGCTGGTGTCGGGTGGGGGGGGTGGGGGTGTTTTTTTTTTTTTGGGTTTTTATGATTTTTTTGGGTTTTAGAGAGATGAGAGGTGTAATACCACGATTTTCTGGGTCGTGTTACTCGGCCGAATAAGGCTAACTCGGCCGAATAGAGTCTCGTGTGTTTTCCGGCCAGGCTACTGTCCAGGAATACTCGGCCGAGTAGTGTATTACTTGGCTGAGTAAGGGGTAGTCGATCGAGTACTCCAGGTACTCGACCGAGTAACCGGTCTGACGGGATTTATTTCCACGATTTGATTAAGGATGATTAAAGGTTATATAAATCGTGTTTTTACAGGTTCCATTCATATTTACCAAAACCGAATTACGTTCTTCACTCCTCTAATCATCCTTAATCACTCTCAAGGAAATTGATCGTTCTTAAGTCTTTCGTTCATCTCTTTCGCGTCAGTTCGTCGGTGAGCCATCAGTTTCGTATCTTTTGTTTAGAATTATCCTTTAGGGTTTTGCCTAATGATTGGATTTGGGGAAAAGTGTTGATTGGGATGTTTGTGATTATATTGCTATGATTGTTGATAGGTGAAGGGTTCATAGAGAAACGTTTCTAGCTTTCGCTATGTACTTGTGATTCGAATCAGTGATAAGGTAGGGTTTTCCTACTCAGTTTCCTGCTTAATTGATTTAAGATGAACTGTTTGTTGTATTGGCATGATTAGTGTCATTGTTGGTTATGGATTGATTGTCTTTTATCTATGTTTATGATGTGCCTCCTTAGCTGAGTGGAGTCACCATTCGGGAATAACTTCACGCCCTTGATTCGCCCCTTATGGTTCCCATCACAAGGCGGATGTGAACATTAATGGACATGGGTTATTGCTCGTTTATGAATCATATGTATACCCATCTTAGTCACTTCATGTTTTAGCTGCATTAGTGACAAAGCATTGCATAAGGAATAAACACTCTTACTACTCAATGCGCCAGCTACAACATTAGCCTTTCACTCATGGTAGATTATCTCCATATCATAGTCCCCCAATCAGCTCCATCCACCTCCTCTGACGCATATTCAGCTCCTTTTGAGTGAAGATGTATTTCAAAATCTTGTGATCTGAGAACACTTTAAAAGTTGCTTCATAGAGGTAGTGTCTCCAAATCTTTAGAACAAACACTACTGCTCCCAACTCCAAGCCATGAGTAGGGTAGTTCTCCTCATAAGATTTCATTTGCCTCGATGCATAAACGATGACCTTCCCATTCTGCATTAAAACACAACCCAGACCATTCTTCGAAGTGTCGGTATAAACCTCGAAGTTCTCACATCCCTCGGGCAGTACTAAGACATGAGCTATTGTTAAACGCTCTTTTAAAGTTTGGAACGCTATCTCACAACTCTCATCCCAACGAAATCGGTTCTCTTTCCTCATCAAAGCTGTCATCGGCCTAGCAATAGTAGGAAAGTCTATCACAAACCTCCTGTAGTAACCAGCCAAGCCTAAGAAACTCCGAATTTAAGCCACATTTTTTGGTGCTTTCTAGTTTGACACTGCTGCAATCTTCCTAGTATCCACAGACACCCCATCTTTGGAAATCACATGGCCCAGAAAAGCCACCTTCTCCAAGCAAAACTCGCACTTGGTCAACTTAGGATACAACTGGTTATCGTGTAATTTCTGCAATACCAATCATAGATGCTTCGCATGCTCCTCTATATTCTTGGAATAGACTAGGATGTCATCAATGAGCACCGCCACAAAATGGTCCAAGAAAGGACTGAAGATCTGATTCATCAAATCCATGAATGCAGCTGGTGAATTAGTCAACCCAAAAGCCATCACCACGTACTCATAGTGACCATACCGCGATCTGAAAGCTGTCTTAGGAACATCCTCATCTCGGATTCTCAACTGATGGTACCCCGACCTTAGATCGATCTTGAAAAACATCCCAGCTCCACTTAACTGATCGAATAAATCAACAATTCGCTGCAACGGGATACCTGTTCTTCACCGTGACATGTTTCAACTTCCTGTAGTCGATGCATAACCTCTTACTTCAATCTTTCTTCTTCACAAATAAAATCAGTGCTCCCCACGACGATACACTAGGTCGAATATACCTCTTCTCTAACAGATCATCCTGCTGTTTCTTCAACTCTTCCAATTCTTTCGGTGCCATCCGGTACGAAGCCTTAGATATAGGTCCCGTTCCTGGCTTCAACTTCACACTAAAATCGATGTCCCTCTTTGGCGGTAACCCGGGAATCTCATCGGGAAAAACATCCACGAACTCATCCAGACAACCGATATCTCTGTTGCTATAGGTTCCTCTAATCTACTATCCCAAATGTGCAAAGAACCATGGGACACCCCATCCTCAGGTTAGATTTCAAGGTTATAGCTGCAATAGCCTTGAACTTTGGCTTGACCACAAACCTCCTATAAGATACTCTAGGGCCCTCAGGATCCCTTGATGGTGAGGGAGTCGTTGTTCACTCTATCAAACACATTTATATTCTCAACAAAAAACTATTAAGTGGTTAAGTCAAGGTCGATCCACGGGACGATATGCTTTGGGTTCTAAATCTATTTATCTCAATTTATGCTAGTGTCACAGATATTGGGGTTTGATGTTGTGTTCTAAACTACAGCAAGGAGATATAAACAAATGAAGAACAAGGCAAGTAAATAGAAATGGAGATGTAAATAATTGATTAAAGACACTAGGGTGTCATGGGATCATAGGGAAATCATGGTAAGATAGCATAAATAAGTTACATAGATGCAAGAAATTAGTATTGTTGGAATCAAGTTAGTTTATGACTTATAATTCCTAGAGAGTTTAACAAGCCTGGAGTTAGTTTATATCTTACAAGTCTTATTGAAAGGATAAGAGAATCATGCTAGGTTGTCAATCAAACATTTCATCAAACATAACATGTGCATAAGTTGAAAGTACAATAAGCAAGCATTCCTATGAACTCATTAAGAATGTATTTATCCCATAATTACTCCCCTAATCCCCCACTAACCCTAGCTAAGAGACTACTCACTACACATCATGATTATTATGCTAGAAATGGTGTCAAACATAACAACACAAGTGAACATGATGATTAAGCAAGATAATAAAACAAGAGATTAACAAGTAAATAAAAAGGGGATTAAGAAGATTAACAACTTGAAAAGTAAAGATGAACATAAATAAAGAAGAATTCTTGAATAAAGATGGAGACTTGTCACTTAGTCTTCAAATACATATCCAAGAGATCCAATTGTAAACAACTTGAGGTGAACAAAGGAAATGGAAGAACAATAGAAGAAACTCTTTGACTAATTTTGGAGAGTTATCAATTCCCCAATATAAACCCAAGAATTCTTCAAGTATAAAGCTAAATCTAAGATTGTTTGAGAAATAATTCAGGAAAGATTAAAGTGCAATTTGTGGAATGATTAAAGATTAATCTATTCTAATATACTCCTAATGAGATCTTAAACTAATCTAAGCGAACTTAGCCTCCACTAAGAGGGCTTAATCCTCAACTTATTATAAAGAGGCTATATATAGTGGTACAAGGATTAGGTTAACTAAGGGCTCAAACGACGATTAAGCCCCTTAATTGAATCCAATGCCTTATAAGTCCTAGAAAGGGGACGCACGAACTCCATTCAAAGACAATAATCTTGTATTGAGGGACGCCTGTGCTGGCTTAAGGACGCCCGTCATGTGCTTGGGGATGCTCGGGCTAGTTTTGGGACACCCGTCCTGAGCTGCTATTATTCTTCTCCTTGTTTGGCTGCCCCTAATCCGTGGGGGTCCTTCATAGATCATGGGGATCCTTTGTCATTGTCCAATTCCTTGTTTTATTGACTTAGGCCTTTAGTGTTAGTATCCCTTCGATGCTTGGTCGTTGGATGTTATCAATTTAGCTCCGTTTCACTCCGTTTAGGCAAGGTTAGTGTTCCTCTCCTACAAAAGGGCACCAAACCTCATAGAAGATGCATAAAAAGAAGATAAAGACAAGAAACGACCCACATATACACTAGAAAGCATAGGAACTAGGCTAGTTAGGGACTAAATTTGCGTAAATAGGAGTCACATCACATATCCCCAAACCGAAAATTTGCTCGTCCCTATTAAAGAGGTGGCTAAAACTACGACCCTTATTTAAACTAATACTACTAATATAGCCGTTGTGAGACAATTAGCTGGTCTCACTCCGCCCCTTCAACTCCCAATAAGACATCTATGAGGTAAGGTGTCTTCTTGCAAGGCAAGGTGGGGCTTGCCAAAATGGCGATACATCCAAGCATTAAGCACACAAAACAAATAATGGATGCATCTACAAAAGAATAGCCACTTTCCTCATCTAAGTGGCAGAAGCACTAAAAGAGAAATAATCTAAGGGCAGATACTCCGTCATAGATAATAGTTCTACAAACTAGTAAGTCTAAGAGGATAGTAGTAAATCACCTCCTAGTAGTTTCAGACTAGGTTACGTTCGTCCACAATTACTAGATACTTTCGTCAAGAGTAGGGTCATTATGGCGTTAGAAACACTGTAGGATCATGAAATTCCCCCTCTTGCCTAGACAAAAGGAATGGTCGTCCCCTCTCCACCATACAACAAAGATAGGACCATCAACGAATAAAAGGGTTTCAAAGTGTATGAGTTTCATGATAGTAGTTTTCATTTGGGTTGTTTTTCCCCCCATTTTTGTGGCATTTGACATTAAATACATTTCTTTGCCATTTTTGAAGATTTGGCATTTTTGACTTGGTAATTTTCAACCGTTGATTTTGCATTTTTAAAACATTTTTTTAGAGTAACCCCATTAGAAGCAAGGGTACTTCTATAAAAGCATAGGAGTCTATTTTTGCTCCTCATTTCATTGATACAATTGCAAACATTTGGCTTTGATTTGAATTTGAACTCAATTTGATGATTTTGTGCCCATTCCCATTTGGTTAACAAAATGATAGATAGTAAAAATGAAAGAACGGTTGCATGGCATTGGGGGTCACCTTGGAATAAATGGTAGCCAAGGAGTAATCACACCACAAGGTACTCTTGACTAGGCTCTTGTGCATGGGTCGGACGATACTAGAATGACACTAAAAAGAGTGTTTTAAGACTATTCTAGTGAACAAAGTGGTAAGTAGAAAGAGTATGTACAATGACCTATACACACTTGTCAAATTTCTCAATTAGGCATTTTTGAAAACTTTCCTAAATGCAACTATATGCCATGATGCAACCTACATATATATAAGTCTAAATACAAATGCTTCTATCAACTAGTATGCCATGTAATCTAGATGCAACTCCTAACAACACATAGGTACACAAACCGCAACAACAAAATACTTCACATTCTCCTTGACATGTAAGCTCATCCTCCTCATATGAATAATGAAAAGAAATGGAAGGGAAATAGGGATTAGAGCGATCATACCAAGCGGTCTTCACATTCCCTTGCTAATGCCTCAAATGAAGTGTCGTATCTATGTGAGAAGAGAACAAAAATACAAGTATATACAATTCTACACTACTAAATTAAAGAACATGTTTTTGGTTTTTGTAATTTTCAAATTTTTATAGATTTTCTTTTTATGGAATTAAAGAACATATTTTTAAGCTTTTTCAAAAAATTTCAATTTTTATGTATTTTGGAATATAAATTCCCATCCCCCACTTTATTTTGGACATTGTCCTCAATGTACATGTAGGAGTAGGAATAAAAAGGAAAATCATATTTTTGGATGTTTGGATTTATGGAAACTGAAGTACAAATGCTAATGCAATGATATGAATGAATGCATGCTCTAAGTAAATGCAATTCTATATGACATATATAACAAATGAATGCAATCTAAACTATGCTAGATGATGCATGTTTTCTATTAAGTTGGAAGCTAATTTAAATTAGCTTGGGTCACTTATGATCAAACCTCCCCAAACCGATTTAAGCACTATTTCTAGTGTAGAAAGGGATAGGTTTGGTCATTAGTGACTATGCATGAATGCAAGTTTAACTATATGCAACTAGCTACATGAAATATGTGATATGAAATATTTTAAAAATGCAAGTGCAATGAGATGTAAACTAGGATGCCAGCTGATCTAATATGTAATGCAACTATACATGAGAGGGAGAGAATAGGTATCATACAATGGAGGTGCCATGGCTAAATGTCTCTAGCCATTGTACTCGTTATCATCATCATCACGTCCTCCATGTCCGCTATGCTCGCCTTGCTCTTCATAACCTCTTCCTTGATTACGGTATCCCCTACCTTGGCCGCCAAATTCCCCTCCTTGTTTGCCATAATTAGGGAACAGGAGATGTGGTTGAGCCCATGATGGAAGAGGGCCTCTAGGATTGATGTACCTTTGTTGTGTCATGTTATAGTAGGAGGGGTATCGAGCCAAGTAATTGTGAACCCGTCCATCGTGCACTCCAAGGTCAACATGTTGCTTGAGTGTCATCAATTCACCCATAGATGGGGCACTTGGATCTTGGGGGGTGAATTATACGTGTGTGGTGGGGTAGGGTGGTATAGGTACGTTAGATGGTTATTTGTGTGGTGCATCACCCCATTCCGGCATTTGAGGAGGTCGGTGGGGGCACTTCTTTTCGCGGTGGTGGGTGGTCATAAATCTCAATAGGTAGAAGGTAACTTGGCCTTTGTGAATATCGGCTCAAACTTGGTTCAGTGGGTGGTATATTCCACCCCATGAGCACAAGTGGTCAGCATCCCCTAGTGTACCATTCTACACTCCCGGCAGCATTGCAACCACACCACCGGTGGTGGTAAAAAATGGTATGTTCATCAATCAAAGTATTTCCCCGGAGTTTCGCATACCTTCCATCATAGTTGAACCCTGGGCAAAGTTCATTGGCCAAAATTGTTATTAGTCCTCCCATCACAATGGTTTTGATTTGAGAAATCCCTTTTGCAAAACCATTAAACCTTATAAGCATCTCAATGGGGGTATTGAAGTTGAAGGGTCCTGTCCCTTGCACATTCAAGTAAGACACAAGAAAAGTCATGTCAAGGAGGGTGCATTTGTCTTGCTCTACCCTTCCAAGAATGGTCCCGGCTATGAATCGTTCGCTAATTCGAATCACGGGTTGTTGAATAGTACAAGTGTAGCATTGTTTGAAAGAACTAAATTCTCTACCAGAAATGGCTCTCCAATGGCTGGCAATATTAAGGTTGGAGGGCTTGTCAGTATCGCTCTTTGGTACCTCAAGACCAAAGATTTCCCCAAATCATTTTAAGGTCATTCTATGAGACATACTGCAAAGGCGAAACTCCATACCGACTTCTCGCCTTCGGTTGGTAACAACACGGAGGCTAGATAGAAATTCTAAACATGAGGCTTAGGTATGTGTCTTCATGAGCATAAAACATCCTCTTAAGACCCAAGCAATTCAAAAACAACTCCGTTTGTTGCATTATACCAAGTATTTACAATACGTCAAGATCAACGAATTAGGTAGGTTCATAAATCTTACCTAGTAATTCCTCAAATCGTTGACGGTGTGTATCTTTGATGAATTGCACCTCCAGAAAATGCTCAAGTTGTTCAACACCCGGTAGTACCACATCTTCTTGGGCCGTTACCTCTCGTGAGGCAGTGGAGGTAGTGCCCTTTCGGCGTTTTGATACCGACTCGACGGTCCTCTTGCTTTTGTTCCTTGTAAACATTCTTGCTTCATGTGGTTGGTAGGAACTTGATCAAAAACCTTGGATTGATGTTTTTGTGATGGGTTTTTGTGTGGATATTGTGGAAAGGGATGATGTTGTGGTTGTGTTGATGTTAAGATAAGGGAATAGGGATGGTGGGGGGCGTATTTAACAAAGAATCAGGCTTGGTATATGCGGGCTAGGGGTGGGTTCGAGCGGGCTGAAGTTCAGACCCATATTTTTCCCGTGTGACCCGCACATCCTGGAATCAGCCTAGGCGTCCCTCAGCATGGGACGACCGTCCTAGGATCAGGTCACACGTCTTTTGAGTCAGGATGCTTTCTTTGTTTATTCAAGCTATGGGTCGGGCGTCCTGCCTCTGTTTTTATCGAAAATAAGGCTTAAGTTAAGCCTTTACCTTGCTCCCTTTGTGATCCCTTCTTATCATCGTGCTCTTTCCTGAAATGGCTTAAAGAGGAGAAAAGAACTCTCCCTCACAACTCTCATGTAAAGACTAAAGGGTATATGTAACATTATGAATCTAAAATGCAACTACCACTAACATGCAATGCAATGTAATGCTTAAAAAGAGTATATTACAAATGGTGGTTTGAGATAGGACTCCACCAAACTAAGTTGAATAACAAATTTTATTATCCATGAAGCTCAATGCTCTGAATAGGTCATCAAAATCTTGTGAATGGTCCTCAAGTAAGCATGAGTAGGTTTTGAACCATTTCAAAATAGAGTAGGGCCAATCCATGAAGGACTTCTCTTTGAACTCCCTCCCCTTCTTCTTTGCCTTGTCATGATGGCCTTCCCGGCTCTTGTAATTAACAAACTTGAGATTCTTGGCATAGGAGGGTTTTCGGTTGCTCCTGTTTATTTCAAAGTTGATGACGAAAGTACTTGGACTAATCAATCCTTCAAGGATAGCAGGTGAATTCTCATAGCATTGATGATGGGGTAGATTGGGAGTTGGGATTGTAGGTGCCAAGTTTTCACACATAGGCTCCATATTCATTTTATCCTTGAGCTTCTTAACCAAGAAATTCTTATTTGACGATTTTACTTTCATGAGAAGGTCTATAATGTCATCTCCAACTATCATGGGTTCTATAGTGGGTGTGAGAAGGTCTTCATGGTCAATAAGGAAGATACATTATTCTTCTTCATTGAAGGATTCCTCAAACTTCTCAAGGATGGGTTCCTCAAGTGAGGAATCCCCACAACTCCATTCATCATTTGGGTCCATCTTTCCCTCATCATCTTCTTCAATAGATTCATCATCATTGCTTTCTTCATACAAATCATAAATAGGGGCTTCACTCCTCTTCATTAACTCTTTCTCCATCAACTCAATGTTCACCTCAAATGTCACACCCTCATACTCACAAAGGCTAAGCGTATTTGGTTTACTCAACCTAATATCTTCTTTATTAAAAACCACACTTTCGTACTCACAAGAGCTCAATAAAATTGGCTATTCCAACTTCACATCTTCCACATCAAAGGTCATTTCCTCAAATTCACATTCACGGTCAATGCTCGAGAATTGGTGAGGAGTGGTTGTTTGGGTAGTTGCTTGGGTTGCCATCATTTGGGCAAGCCCAATTGCTAACTCCTTACCATATGTAGCAATGCTTTGATGAACATTGTTCCTATTTTGGCTCTCTTCTAGTACTTTTGTGAAGAAATTTTGTTGGTCTCCCATCATTTGGAGAACCACATCTTGAATGTCAAAGTCATGCTCTTTTTCTTGTTGTGAGTGGGTGTGAAAGTGGTTATATTGTGGTATTTGGAATTGGTTGTAAAGTGGGTTTTGGGAGGGTGGTTGTTGTGGATATTGGATGTGGGGGCTTTGGTAAGAAAAGTTGAGGTAGTGGTTTGGACTTTCATTGTATGAGTTGTAAGGTAGGTTTGTGTTGACTTGCTCCTCAAACTCCCCATACCCATAGTCATACTCAAATGATCGACCACATACTCCATGTGTCAAGTCTTGAGCCATTCATAGCTAAGACAAGGAAACAACTAGAACCAAGGAAAATACACAAAAATGGTAAGAACGACCTTGTGGAACAAGTTCGTCAAGGTTAGAGCACTAATAAAATAGACAAACAAATAAGAACTTAATCACAAAACACCTTCCCCGGCAACGACGCCATTTTGATGGCGAGCGAGTCGTTGTTCACTCAATCAAACACATTTATATTCTCAACAAACAACTAGTAAGTGGTTAAGTTGAGGTTGATCCGCGGGTGGGTGTGCTTTGGGTTCTAAATCTATCTATCTTAATTTATGCTAGTGTCACAAATATTGGGATTTGAAGTTCTGTTCTAAACTACAGCAAGGAGATATAAACAAATGAAGAACAAGGCAAATAAATAGAAATGGAGATGTAAATAATTGATTAAAGACACTAGGGTGTCATGGGATCATAGGGGAATCATGGAAAGATAGCATAAATGAGTTACATAGATACAAGCAATTATTATTGTTAGAATCGAGTTAGTTTGTGTCTTACAATTCCTAGAGAGTTTTAGGTCCCGGAACCGAGTCGATCAAGACTTTACAACACCTACATCGACTTAGTCCTCCCTATTCAACTATATGCATGGTCTAACAAGCCTTGACTTAGTTTATATCTTACAAGTCTTGTTGAAAGGATAACAGAATCATGCTAGGGTGTCAATCAAGCATTTTATCAAACATAACATGTGCATTATTTGAAAGTACAATAAGCAAGCATAAATATGAAATCATTAAGCATAGATTTATCCCATAATTACTCCCCTAATCCCCCACTAACCCTAGCTAAGAGACTACTCACTACACATCATGATTATTATTCTAGCAATGGTGTCAAACATCACAACACAAGTGAACATGATGATTAAGAAAGATAATAAAATAAGAGATTAACAAGTAAATAAAAAGTGGATTAAGAAGATTACCAACTTGGAAAGTAAAGATGAACATAAATAAAGAAAAATCCTTGAATAATGATGGAGACTTGTCACTTAGTCTTCTAATACATACCCAAGAGATCCAAATGTAAACAACTTGAGGTGAACAAAGGAAATGGAAGAACAATAGAAGAAACTCTTTGATTAATTAAGGAGAGTTATCATTTCCCCAATACAAACCCAAGAATTCTTCAAGTATAAAGCTAAATCTAAGATTGTTTGAGAAATAATTGAGGAAAGATTAAATTGCAATTCGTGGAATGATTAAAGATGAATCGATTCTAATCTACTCCTAATGAGAGCTTAATCTAATCTAAGGGAACTTAGCCTCCACTAAGAGGGCTTAATCCTCAATTATTACAAAGAGGCTATATATAATGGTACAAGGATTAGGTTAACTAAGGGCTCAAATGACGATTGGGCCCCTTAAGTGAAGTCCAATGCCTTGCAAGTCCTGGTAAGGGAACGCACGAACTCCCTTCGAAGACAATCATCTTGTATTGAGGGATGCCAGTGCTGGCTTAAGGACACCCGTCCTGAGCTTGGGGACACCCGGGCCAATTTTGGACGCCCGTCCTGAGCTGCACTTCTTCTTCTTCTTGCTTGGCTTCCCCCTAATCCGTGGGGGTCCTTCCTAGGTTGTGGGGATCTTTTGTCATTGCCCAATTCCTTGTTTTATTGACATAGGTCTTTAGTGGTAGTCTCCCCTTCGATGCTTGGTCGTTGGATGTTATCAATTTAGCTCCGTTTTACTCCATTTAGGCAGGGTTAGTGTTCCTCTCCTATAAAAGGGCACCAAATGTGCGTAAATAGGAGCCACATCACCCCTAACTACTCCGTTTAGGCAGGGTTAGTGTTCCTCTCCTATAAAAGGGCACCAAATGTGCGTAAATAGGAGCCACATCACCCCTAACTAGCCTAATTCTCGAATACACACTAGTAAGCATAGGAACTAGGCTAGTTAGGGTACTAAATGTGCGTAAATAGGAGCCACATCACCCCTCAAAGTCACCTTTTTCTGATAGCAATATATACTAGCTTTTAACTTACCCAACAAGTTCATCCCGATGATGACCTCAAACCCACCCATAGGAATTTCAAGCAAATTAACCGGAAGGTTAACTTCCCCAATAACCATAGACACTTCTTTATACAACCTCCCAGAAGACACCGACTCTCCCGACGGTATGACAACATTATCTTTTACAGACTCATACATCCCAAAACCCATAGTCAAAGCATGTCCCCTAGATACAAAAGAATGCGTAGCCCTCAAATCAAATAAAATAAAGGTCGGCGTATTATTAATGAGAAAATTTATAGTGACGACTTGCGCATCCTCCTCAACTGTATATGCCTTTCCTACATTCTTGACAGCCTCAGTTGCTCGATCAACCGAGCAACCACCTCTAGAGTCATCTCCGAAGCCTTAAGGTACGCAGGAGATCTCTTTGGCGGCATTTTTGAGCTGATATAAGAAGATAAATGTAAGCATATATCCTACGGCTCAAAACAAGAACAAAGCCGCCCAGAGCAGTACTCGTTCGAGTACACGAAGGTACTCGGTCGAGTAGAGGCTACTCGATCGAGTACATAGACTACTAGGTCGAGTACCCAACTCCAGAAGCTGATCAGAATCCTACATAAAGCATACTCGCTCGAGTATACGATGTACTCGGTCGAGTAAGCCCCACTCAGTCGAGTTCCCCTATTTCTCGGTCGAGTGGTCATAATCCAGAAGCTACTGTCAACTACACACACACCCACACTCGGTCGAGTGACTGGTACTCGGTCGAGTATCCCTTACTCCGTCAAGTACCTCCCCCACTCGGCTAAATCATGCCAACACGGCATCCGAAACACATAATTAACCAAGTACGGTAACAAAACACCACAAAACATCCTATTCTCATATTACTGACACAAGTAAAACAAGCTTACGATCATACAAATCATGTCATACTATTACTTCAACTATTCCACAACACATAAGCCAAATCATGCCATCTCGTCTCAATTTCAACATGCATATTACTTTATAAAGCACGGACATAACATAAGCATATACCGATACCCATGACACACCCCGTAGTGACCGGTTCGAACTTGTAAGGACCATAGTGCGGTCTTAGGACGTCTTCCAAACTTTGCGGTAGCTCCAAACAACTTCTACCCGAGTTCATTTTATTAGACGCCCTATGTACATTTTGTTCGTTGGTTTTAGGTTCCAAAATCGTCGCTCTGATACCACTTTGTAACACCCTCATATACCAAAGTGCCTTACCAAGGACCACCTGAGCATATAAAGGTGCTACCATCTTGGTTAACCGAGGCAGTATGCATCATAGAAACAATAACGAAACAACTAAATTAAAACAATTGTATAGAAAAGGTTACAAGTCTTTAACTCTAAAACAAAACAACCAATCCAAAAGTCATAAAGCTAAACTCAGCTACACTAATCGACACAACAGTGATGACTCCGCCCATCCATGTCTCGCGAGCTATCATAAAATCCATCACCTGCTAGTTAACAGCTTAACATCCCCGAATGGATCACCACAGTTTTGAAAACATAAAACGGGGTCAGTCAACTGTATAACCAAATCAATAAACGCAACAGAAAAGAATATAACAACACAAACAGTCAATCTCCAACTCCAACAATCACCAATCATTGACTAGACACTAAAGTGTGTAGCCGTGCCAGATTACCCATCGCAACAGGTAACCCACACTGCTAGTGGGGGACAGCAGCGTTGCACACAAAATCCCCGCTCATCGCAATGAGCGATTCCAGATCATTAATGTGCACATCCCCCTTGTGACGGGAGTCACAAGGGGCGAACATGGGTATGGAACCATCTCCCGACATAGTTCCACAACAATCATCCAACAATCAGTCACAAACAATCAATTAATTATACAGCCAACTGTGTAGGAAACCCTTCCTTATTTCCAATCCAAAACAATCACAGCAACAGATCATAAAGGCTCCTCTACAAACTCGTCATCTATACACACATCATAAAATCAAAATCTACCCTAAACCCCCATAAATCTAGTTAGGGTTTAAGAATAACAACAACAACAACAATAATATGACCATAAAGACAAAAGTGCGATGCTTACCGATGAATCGACCCGAATCAAAGATGTAAAACCCTTCAATCTAGCCCTAGCAGTGATTAGAACAATTGGAGAAGTTGTACGTAGTTTAGGCTTAAAAGAATGATTAAGAAAAATGACTAGGAAACTATTAGGATGTCTTTATATACTTCTCCAACTATTTTAATCAAAACCGCAGATATAACCCCGTCAGACTGGTTACTCGACCGAGTACACAATGTACTCGACCGAGTGCCAACATACTCGATCGAGTTCTGACGTTCCAGAACCCAACCTCAGCACACCCGACAGCCTACGCAAATGCAGACTCAAAGGATGCATTATCCTCCCCAAACCAAAACAGACAATTCCCTCATTGTCCTCCAGCATACACCAGCTGAATAATAAGGAAATGGAAAATACAACGATTATGCAAAATAAAATAAATAAAATGAAAGGAAATGAAAAGAAATAAAGAGCAAAAATACTTACAATGTCGAACTTCCCCAAACTAGTCAGTAAATTGGGGAAGTGAGTAGCGAGCTGCTACTCGTCAGTACCCTCCTTGTCAACCACCTGAAAGGTGGGGTCCTCCTCCTCTCCTCTCCTCTCCTTCTCTGACGACCTCTAGCGTCTAAGTCAACTCGTATCCTCTCCTCTCTCTCAGCAGTATCCTCCTCGCTCTCAGGTTGAAGGTACCCCTCCTCCGAGTACCGGTAAAAGGAAGGGTGCGGCCATCCAGCTGGAACCGGACGACCTCGATGCACGTGGTACTCGTAAAGAGGGAATAAGGCAAGAACCTAATCCCGCTCCATCCGAGCAACCCTCCTGCACATATCTAACAACAAAGCATCACGGCGCCCTTGGTCTATGACCTCGGGCGCCTCAAAAATAGGAGGTGCAATAAAATTAGCCTATAAAGCCGGCTGAGAGACAGAGGGTGTAGGTGTAGGCGTGGGCGTGGGCGTGGACCCAGTCTGTGTAGGTCGAGACCCCTCTACGACTTCCCTAACAGCGGGGGAAGTCCTCTTCCGCTTCCAAGAAGTGGCAGGGGTGAAGTCAAAGAGGTAAGAAGGTGGAGGTACTTTGGACTCATCTCACCTTTGACTCCAAACCCCTGAAATTGGCTTGCCCGATCGAGATACCCTAACCACTCTATCGAGGACTTCGGCTTAGCCATTTGCTGTGGATTATCTATTGTGGCAGAAATTTGGCAGGACTACACACTTGAGTGTGTAGTCAGATATGAGGTATGATTGGAATTGCTGAATGGTTGTACAGTTGTTTTCGTGGTTGTTTATTGTATATTGCTTATCTTGATTATTCAGTGAACTGACCCTGTTGTTGTTTTACAAAATTATGGTGATCCACTCGGGGGTGGTAAGTAGTTGATTAGCAGGTACTTCTGTTGATAGCTCGCGGGATCTAGCTGGGATGTAGTCATCACTTGTTGAGTCTTTAGTCATCCGCTGAGAGTTTATACATCTATACCTTTGACAGTTTTGGTTAACTTCAGTTGTATCTTGTTTAAACAGTTATATCTTTTAATAAACGTTCATGGATGGTTTATTTGATATACTTTACCTAGAAGTTATATTTTTGAGTTATGATTTCAAAACATTAAACTTCTAGTTTAAACTTGGATTTGCTTTGATGTAATTGAGCTTTGTTAATGTATTATACAACTGGTTCAGTTACACCTCTACTCATCACCAACATTTGTTCAGTTAATGTATTATACAACTGGTTGTTTATACAACTTATTTAATGTAATTGAGATTTGTTATAAATTTATCGAGCTCTACTAACAAAATTATTGAGTTATGATACAAAGTTATTGAGCTTAACAAAATAATTATTAAGCTCAAGAACTCCATAAAATAGCTCATCAACTTGTAAAATAACTCAACAACTTTGTGTAAGATTTCAACAACTTTGTGTAAGAGCCCAAAACGTTTGAGGCGGTTGTACAATGCTACTCTACAACTGGTTGTAGGAGAGTATTTGTAACGTTTGTTCATCATTTTCTTGCTTCGAATCCTTCTTTCCACTAAGGGTTATTGATTATCCTTTATTAGTTTTTGCTAATTTTTATTTTAGTTTAATAAACATGTGATTAATTCATATGGGTATAATACTTATTTTTGTATGCTATCAAGAGGATCCTGACGCCGACGAACATTTCGTAGATTCAGAGTTTTACGAATAAGGTAACTTCGACGTTACTCGGTATTACAGGAATTATTTGTTGTAGTTACATGTACTAGGAAATCTTTATATAATGTTATGATTTATTGTTGCTGGCTGAGACACATTATTATGGTGGTCTCGAGATTTTGATTGTGTTTTTGTTGTTTTCGCTATAATTTATTTTTTGTGGGAGTAAAATTGTTGTTATGATTAAATTTCGCATTATGAAAATATAGTACTGGCTGAGACATAGAGTTATGTTTTAAGTAAAGAAGCATTTCTGGACAATGGCTAGGTGGTTTGCATTTTAATTTATGGACTTAAAGTCTTCTTTTCGAACTTTTAAGGGATTTGAAGTTTTAGCGAAACTGATTGTAAAATCTGCGAAAATCTGACAGTTTGTTTGCAAAAATTGTTTCGCCTATTTCAAAGGTTCGATCTTCAAAAATTTTAAAAAGAGACTACTATTATTTCTAAGTCTAGAATCTACACAAACAATTTCATAAATTTTCGATGTACTGTTTGCTCAGGAAAAATTATTTATGAACAGCTCCCCTGTAAACAGTGAATCTGTCATCAGTCAAAAAAATAATTCATAAACTGACATTCCCTTGTGATCCAGTGGCTAATCATTTTCCTACATAAACTTTAGGATGTCTAGTTATGTTTAGAATTTTTCATTGACTTAAAATATTTTGTTAAAGTCATTTTATGAGCTGAGACATTCAAGGTATCATTTTCTGACACTTTTTAAAGATGAATTTTTAGACCCCTGATACTTTCATATTTTGAAGTTTCTCAAGACATAAAAGTTGTAGCTAAGAGCTTCAGAAAACCGTGAAAATTGGTCTTGCATGATTTTGATATTTCTATATTTACTTATGAATTTCACTGTAGCGTTGATTCCGTTTTATTAAAACTGATTTAGGATCTCGTCTCGAAAGGTGTAAATAATTTATATTTTGCTAAAAATTCTAAATCACTATTTTTCTAAGTATGGTGACCTTATTAAATTAATTGCCCTTATATCTTTTCTACTCTTTTACACTAGGAAGGAATTTTATTAACTTGTTTTGAGAAGTAAAAAGTTTATTTCACTTACAAACCTTTGAGATAATTCTATTTGAATAATATACTATCTTTGGGGATTTTAAAGTTTGGAATAATTAAGTGTTGGGCAAAAGAATATAAACTGAGGCACACGGGCTCTTATACAACTATATGATTAGGTATCCAGCGGGCGATACAGATTGTCGTAGAGTCATTTACATGTACTTAGACTAGATATTCGCACTGCGTGGTAACACGTGTCCTGTTATAGTTTGTTATCTAGTGAGCGAACTTGGAGTTGGTCACCTTTGCGTGACATTAGGTTCCCGAAACAAGTATAGATGTTACGATTTTAAGGAGTATAGCTAATGTGAAAATCTAGGCTGAACTGTATTATTTCCATTCTGTTATTGAGCTTTTATAACTGTGTGTTACATGTTTGAAATATATGATGTTGATATTGACATATATATTTTGTTACATATTGTTTAAATGTTTCAATTTATTTTGACATATTATCTTCTTCTGCAATATTTCATGTGATATGGCTGGGAGAACGTCGAGTTACTCCCCACTGATTGTGGCTGTTATGTTTATAACATGACAGGTGTTATATTTGTTTGGGATTTATGTGTGAGCTAGCGAGTAGTCGTAATGACGATTTTCAAACCCGGTTGTTTACAACCATTTCAAAAACACCTTTTTACGCCGTTATAATCTCCGCGTCAAGACACGGATTTTAACCCGTCTCGCGCCGACACAATGGCTCTTTGAAAAGCCGAGAAAGGAACACACCCCTTTTTCAAAACATTTTCAAACCCCGAGGACCATACACCGTCCCCGAGACCTTTTCAAACTTTTCAAAACTCGATTTTTAAAACATAAAATTTTGAATTTCAAAAACCGTCTTTCAAAGAAGTACATTGTTTTCCTTGCCAACTCAAACTTAAACCGTCTTTGGATAACAAACTTATGAGAACTCTTTAACTGACCGACTTTCGAAGATCCCTATTCTTCGGAAACCGTCCATAAAACGACAAATGAATCTTTTTGAAAATCTCTATTTTCGAAAACTTCTGTCCACCATTCCAATTTCGCCTCGTGTCTACTGAGTCAAAGCAAGCGTACTTATGGGTCTTTACTTATGAGTTGTCTCACCCTGAGAATCGTTCAATGGCGTCACGCCACTACGTTGGACGCAAGTCAAAGTCCAATCAACACCGTCACGTCATAAGTCGAGGGCAGCACCGAGGCATCACACACGGTCGCCCTCGTCTTGTTGAATCTGATCTTTTTTCCATCCCTTGTGTTGTCTGTATTTAATCGTTTAAACCTTGTCGGATTGAGATGTAATATGAGCCGTTTTTCTGCCTCGGAACGATGACGTCTTCAGCTTTTTCCAACAACAACAATGACAACAGAGATGTTACAACTGCTCAGCTAGCCAGCCTACTCACTGCTCTTAAGGTTACCCGTATTGACACTCTGGAAGACAAGGAAACTGGAGAACACAACACTCCGCCTTTGACTGAAACCGAGAAAAGGCTCAAGCTTTTGGAAGAAGAACTCCTAGCCCGTGGTAACAACATCCACCTTGAAAACCATCGAAGATTCGAACCCATTGGGGATCAACTACCCGACAACTTTACCTTGACTGATGTACCCAAGTTCAAGGGAGTGGAGGACCCACTCAATCATATTCGGGCCTTCAAAGATTACATGTCCATCAAGGGGGTCAAACAGGAGCTCTTCACCCGGATCTTTCCATCATCCCTGGAACTGATTCCCGCCAGTGGTACTATTCCCTCGACCCAAAAAACCTTACTACCTGGGACGAAGTCGCCGTCGAATTTTCCAAACAGTATGCCAAGAAAGTCGAAATCCAAGATAACACCCGCACTCTTGAGGTCCTGACTCAGAATGATAAGGAAGGGTTCACAAAATTCCTAACCCGTTGGAGGAGGGTAAGCACTCAATTGGTTAGTAAGCCAAGTGAATCAACTCTTGTGGAGAAATTTGTCAACAACCTCCGTCTGGTTTACGCCAACCTGTTGAGATACCAAAATATCAAAACGTTCCCGAACCTACAAATCCTTGGGACCCGCATTGAAGACGACCTCCGCAAGGGCGTCCTAGCCAAAACCACTGGTAGAGGCTATCAAGGATCCACATCAACCGGATCTCGCCCCTATGGTCAAACAAACAAAATTGATCAGGTTAATCTCCTCGAACCAACCACAAAGAAAACCGAGCGTCCTCAAAGGGTAATCACCAACTTGGGATCAACCTATGCCAGTGCCTTGAAAAGACTCATGGACGACCAAGGGAAACTACCACCAATCGGGCCCACTCTAGACCCATCCGAGGCTAAGAAAACCCATTTCTAGAATTCCAATGCCTATTGCCAGTATCACCAGGGAAAGGGTCATGACACGGAAGCCTGCTTTAAGCTGAAACACATCATTCAAGACATGATCGAGAAAGGAGAATTACCTTTACCTCCACCAACAAAACCAAACAACAAAACAAACCCCTTTGGAATCCATGCTATCTCTGACGACGAGCCAACCTTGGATTGATCGCACCTCATCTTGCCAATTGATAACGAGGTGAATGCCTTGGAAAAGGATACCTCGGACGGGATATTCATATTCAGCGCCGCAACCATGCTCACCATGTTCTAACAGGTTGAGGAGGTCATAGCCAGTCTCTTAGAAAGGATTACCCAACTAGAGGACGCTTACCACCGGTTGATTTTCAACCCGCCAACACCAACACCGCGCCCGAGGGAAGGTCCTCCAAACACCCAAAACTACCCTCACCAGGAAGGATTGCTCCCGCGACCATTCTGGCATGCACCCCACAATAATCAACCCCATAATAATCAACCCCGCAATAATCAACCTCACAAAAATTACCCTCACAAAAATTACTCCCACAAAAACTTCCCTCACAAAAACTACCCACCGAGGAATACCCCGCCAAGGTACCCTCAAGATCCCGAAATCAATGGTATCTGGAGAGACGACGTGGAGGATGTCTATATGGTTCCGGGAAAGGGCAAACAAGCAAAAGAGATTGGTCATCTTACCCGGTCCGGACGCCCCTACCAAAACCCGAACAATTCAACAGTCGTTCCAACATCCAATAACCAGGTTACCCCGGACGTGGACACCCAACCCAAGGTTCCCGAAAACTCAAACCTTAAGCAACTGCGAAAAGCAAAGGCCGACATTTCAATTTGGCAATTGATTGCTACATCTTTCGAACATCGGCAAGCATTACTACAAGCCTTGAGAAAGTTGACAGTTCCCTCTACCTCCTCTCCTGAAGAAGTGGTGGCACACATGACAAGGGATGTCCCCGACCTGAACAACCCAGTCATCTTCTCTGACGAAGATATCCTTTCATTGGGAGTCAACCATAACCTGGCCCTGTACATCACCGTACAATACCTAAAAAAGAATGTGCCTATATTTCTAGTGGATGACTGATATGCGGTGTATGTCATCCCCCTCAAGACGGCTCATAAATTGGGTATCAAAGAAGCTGATTTGGTCCCAACCAAACAAGGAGAACGCGCCTATGATGGCACTCGTCGTAAGGTTGCGGGGCTTATCCTATTGCAACTAGACCGTTGGAGAGACAAGCCAGCTTTCAGGTGGTTGACATCAACGCCTCTTTTAAAATGCTCCTAGGATGCCCCTGGATTAACGCCGTCAAGACCGTCACCTCAACCCTTCATCAGAAAATCAGGGTCCCTTTCAACGGGAAGACGATCACAATCCCCGCTTCCCCGATCAAGGCTAACATAAAAAAGGGAATAGCCTCCCTAGTCATTGAGGAAGATGACAACGAAATGTGAGGATTCCAAGCTGTGAATGCCCTAACCGATGAATCAACACCTTTTGATTTTGACCCGTTCTCCAATCTCATAGTCAACCACATTCTGATGCGCCAAGGTTATTTCCCGGGTCTACCTCTCAATCCGCTGAAAAGCACCTTGCCTCTATTGAAACAGGCTAAGTTCCCCAACATCCCCTTCGGACAAGGCTATGAGCCTACCGATGAAGACATCCATAAAATGAACCTCCTAATACGGAAGCGCAAAAAGTATGGGGTCATTCTCCGTCCTTACCATTTGACTCTCAATGGATACTTCGTCCCCGAGGGAGAATCTGAGCTCTACAACGGCTTTCCTGAGCCGATCTATGATTCCGCGGCAAAGGTCAAACACCTGGGTGTACAAGTCTTTCAAGACTGCTACTTCATCCTCGACAACACCAAAGCTGAGTTAACCAAATATGAGTCGACCCCATGCCTCGATGAACAAGCCGTCAGTCTCCTCTTATGAGAGCACTACATCAAGCACCTCAGCTATGAGGACATCATCAACATTGCTCTAAAAGACAATCAATTCGATCCCACCACCTTAATCTCTGATACTGACCCAGAGAAAGCTACACAAGGCTGGAGGAAATCTGTCAAGTGGACCGATCGTCAAGGCCGTAATCTCAACATTACAACTAGAAAAGGCCCTATGTTCAAAGAGGGAAGTGAAGAAGAGTCTGAGTCTGAGTTAGAGTCAGAGTCTGTCTTAGCTCCTAACACTCCTGACGTCCCAGTCAAAGTCCCTTTTCCAATATTTTATCACAAACTTGTGGCTGCTTCAGCGGCCGAGTCAACTAGGGTCATCCCCACTCCCATGGAAGGTAGCAACATGGAGCTTATTACAGGGGCCACCTCCTCCGTTGTGTCGCCTCTGACTGCCCATGAGATGCCTGTCCTATCCAATCTTTTTGCTCAAGTCGACATAATGAATGCTAAGTTTGCCTATGACTCGTTTCAATTTAACTACAATGCAATTCTGAACGAATATGAAGATTTTGACTTGAGTGACTACCCACCTCACCTAGCCAATGAACTTTACAAATGAGAAGATAGGACCCCCATCATTGAGGAGACTGAACCTATTAACGTAGGAACCGACAACACACCTCAAGAACTTAGGATAGGGACCACCCTTGACCCCTCAGAAACACATCAGTTCATCGACCTCCTACACGAATACAAGGACGTATTTGCTTGGTCATATAATGACATGCCTGGGATCGATAGGGAGATTGCAGACCACAAGATACCCATAAAACCAGGAGCTAAACCCGTGAAACAAAAGCTACGCCGAATGCGCCCTGAATGGGCCCTAAAAATCAAGGAAGAGGTGGACAAGCAGTTCAAAGCCGGGTTCATCAAAGTGTCCGAATACTCTGACTGGGTGACGTGAGCGTGTCGTTGTACACCCAATCAAAACACATTTATAATACTCAACAAACAACTAGTTAGTGGTAAGTCGAGGTCGATCCATGGGATGGTGTGCTTTGTGTTCTAAGTCTATCTATCTCAATTTATGCTAGTGTTACAATTTGTTTGGGTTTGTAGTTGTGTCTAGACTAATGCAACCAATATAGTAAACCAAGCAATAAAAGAAGGATGTAAACAAATGATTAAAAGTGCTAGGATATCATGGAGTCATAGGGGATTCATGGTGTTGATCATACAAACATGTTTACAATTATAAGCAAGCAATTAATGTTGTGGAGGAACCGAGTTGATTTATGTATTATGGTTCATAGGAAGAGCTGGGTCCCGAAGCCGAATCGATTAGATTGTACAACACCTACAAGTCGACTTGCTTTCCTCCTATTCAACTTCTATACATGGTCTAACAAGACTCGAGTTGGTTTATATCTTACAAGTCAAGTTGAGTAGATAAGAGATGGTTGTAAATGCAAGGATTCATAGGCTTAGCATTTCATCAAACATAACATGTGCATAAAGTTGGCATCACAACAAGCAAGCAATTTAATCATGTGAACATATTCGATTAAGCATGAATCAATCCCATGTTGGTTTCCCCTAATTACCCACTAATCCTAGCTAAGAGACTACTCACTCATTATCATGGGAAACATGTCATTAATGGTGTCAAACATAGAAACAAGTGTAAACATGATAAGAGAATGAGGAAATAAACAATAAAGAGTAAAGAGTAAATGAATTATACCAAACTTGAGATGAACCAAATAATAAAGCAAAGAATAATAGAAGAAACTTGATTGATTGATGGAAGGTTGTCAATCCTTCAATAATAACCCAATAATCTTCAATTACCCAAAAGTAACAAACTTGATCAATAATTTAAGGAGAGATTAATGTGAGAATTGTGAAAGATTAAAGAGTAGTCTATTCTAATGTACTCCTAATCTAATCTAAAGAAGGATTTGTTATAGCTAAGAGAGATCCCCCTTTGATTACTAAAATGGGGTATTTATAGTAGGGATTCATTAGGTTAACTAAGGCTAAATTAGTAATTACACTTTTGAGTTTTAAGCAGGGAAACGCTAGTCTTTTTGGAAGGATGAGCATCTCGGTGGAAGATGTCGCGGTCCGTCTGTCCAGGGAGGAAGACGTGCGGATTCATGAGGTTGGGCACGGGCGTCGTCATGGGAATCCGCTCGGATTCTTTAGAGGAATACGGGCGTCTTTGTTTCTTGGACGCACGGGTTGTCACTTCAGGACGAGCGTCTTGTGTGCAAGCCGCTCGTCTTCTGTGACAGAATCCTTTCTCTTCACTTTCTTTTTATTCTTGTAGGATTGGGCTTTAGTTCCCGCCTCCTCTTTATACTAGCCCATCAAACATCGTCAATAAGCTTCCAAATATGCACGAAAGACGGGAATTTCCGCCTTAGTATCTCCTTTTCTACAAAACATATGAAATGCGATAGAAAAGCAAATAGGAAGGTTTTGACGGATAAAATGGCCATAAAATGTTATAATAATATGCAAAATAGGCTCAATTAGGGGACTAAATGTGCGCAAATAATGACCACATCAAATATCCCCAAACCGAACTTTTACTCGTCCCGAGTAAAGAGGTGACTAAAACTAGACCTTTATTTAAACTCTCCTACTAATATAACCGATATGAGACAATTAGCTGGTCTCACTCTGCCCCTTCAAATCACAACAAGACAACCATGAGGTAGGATGCCTTCTTGCAAGGCAAGGTGGGTCTTGCCAAAATGGCGACACATCCAAGCATTAAGCACAACAAATCAAATAATGGATGCATCTACAAAAGAATAGCCACTTTTCACATCTAAGTGGCGGAAATTATCTACAAGGGAAGCAATTTAAGGGTGCACACTCCTTCATAGATGCAATTTCTTCAAACTACTAAGCCTAGAAGGATACCAATAAATCACCTCCAAGTTGTGTCAAGCTAGGGTACCTTTGTCCTCAATCGTTAAATGCTTTTGTCAAGAGTAGACTCCTTATGGTGTTAGATACACTAGAGGATCGCGGAATTCCCCCTCTTGCCTAGACAAGAACAAGGGTCATCCCCTCTCTACCAAGCACAAAAATGGATACGATGGATAAAGGGATCGATAGATAATTGAGTTTCACTTTGGGGGTTTGATTTTGTTTTTGTTTTTCCCCCCAATTTCTTGTGGCATATAACATTTGAGATCACTTTCTTGCCATTTCTTTTTTATTTTTGGCATTTCAACACTTGACAACTTTTCACTTTTCTTTGCATTTCTTTTTGAACATTTTCAAAGTCACCCCATATGTAGTGAGGGTGGCTTATATTTGAAGCTTTAGGAGTTCTATTTTTGCTCCTCTTTTCATTTGATGCATTTTTTCTTTCACTTTTCATTTCATTGAACTCAAATCAATTTCTTTTTGTGCCCATTCCCTTTGTGACAAAAGTGTGGTAGAACATGGATGATGGATGGACGGATGCATGGTTTCAAGGCTCACCTTGGAATAAACGGTAGCCAATGAGTTATCACACCACAAGGTACTCTTGACTAGGCCTTAATCCATGGGTCAAAGGATACTAGCATGACACATCCTAGGGTGTTTTACAAGCATTCTAACAAACAAAGTCTTAAGAAGAAAAGGCATCTACTAGGGCCTATGTACATTTGTCAAGCTTCCCAAGTAGACGGTTTCACAAAATTTTTCTAACCATGCAAACTACATGCCATGATGCAAATAACATATATACATCCTAATGCATATGATTCTACCAACTAGTATGTCATATAAACTAAATGCAAGTCCTAACAACACATAGATACACAAACCGCAACAACAAAATACACCACATCCTCCTGACATGTAAGCCCATCCTCCTCATATGAATAATGAAAATAAATGGAAGGGAAATAGAGATTAGAACGATCTTACCAAACGGTCTTCATTTTCCCTTGCTAATGCCTCAAATGTAGTGTTATATCTATGTGAGAAAAGAACAAAAACACAAGTATATACAATTCTACACTACTAAATTAAAGAACATGTTTTTGGTTTTTGAAATTTTCAATTTTTTATGGATTTTGTTTTTATGAAATAAAAAGACATGTTTTTGTATTTTTCAAAAAAATTCAATTTTTATGTATTTTGGAATATAAATTCCCATCCCTCACATTATTTTGGACATTGTCCTCAGTGTACATATAGGAGTAGGAATGAAAAAGCAATACATGTTTTTGGATTTTTCAAGTTTTATGGAAATTAAAGTACTAATGCAATGATATTATATGAATGCATGCTCTAACTAAATGCAATTCTATATGTCATATATAACAAATGAATGCAATCTAAACTATACTATATGGTGCATGTTTTAAACTATGGTCACTTATGATCAAACCTCCCCAAACCGATTTAAACACTATTTCTAGTGTAGAAAAGAATAGGATTGGTCATTAGTGACTATACATGAATTCTAGTCTATATGAAACTATCTACATGAGTCATGTGAGATATATTACAATGCAACTATACTATATGAACTAACTAATACAAATGAGATATGATACAAATGCATGCGAAAACTACTCTAAATACAATGTATATACAAAAGAGAGAGGGAGAGAAGGGTATCATACAAATGGAGGTGGTGAGGTAGGCCTCTTTCACTCGTCATCCTCCTCATCTTGGTAGCCATATTGGTGAGAGCTCCCGGCTTGGTCATACCCTCTTGCTTGGCCCCAATACCCTTCTTGGTCAAACTCTCCTCCTTGACCCGAGTACCCTCCACCTTGGGTAGAATGCTCTCCGCCGTCGCGATCCCAAGCTTGGTTCCCTTGATTAGGGAACAACTGTTGTGGTTGTGCCCAAGAGGGCTCAGGACCATTGGGGTCAATATACCCTTGTTGAGCCATGTTATAGTATTGGGGATAAAGGGCCAAGTAGTTGTCGACCCTCCCTTCATGTACCCCGAGGTCCACTCTATTCATGAGTTTCATCAAATCATTAATACCCGGGGTATTGGGGATTTTCGGTCGTAATTCGGTATAAGGTGTAGGGTATGGTGGGATGGGCACATAGGAAGGTGGGCTAGTAGGCCTTCCCGGTACCCCACGAGGTACTTGTTGTTGGCGGGGCGGCTCTTCTCTTCTCAAGGAGGTAGCTTGGTGGAGGCGAATATGGGCTCAATCTTGGGTCAATGCCCGGTATCTTCCAACCCTCAAGGACGATTGAGGTTCATCCTTTAGTGTACCATTCTACACTCCCGTCTTGAGTGTAGTTATACCACCGGTGATGGGTGAAGACGGTGTGCTCATCAATCAAAGTCCTCCCCTCAAGAGGAGTATAGATTCCACGGGCGTTGAACCCGGGGCAAAGGTAGTTGGCCAAAATAGTAATTAGACCACCCATTACGAAGGTCTTGAGTTGGGTGGTCCCTTGAGCAAAATCATGAAACCTAGTAAGTATGTCAAGGGGTGTGTTGAAGTTATAGCACCTCGTCCCCCTAACATTCAAATAGGACTGAAGAAAAGTTAAATCAATGAGAGTACACCTATCTTGTTAGTACCTCCCATTTATAGTACCGGCCACAAAGCGCTCGGTGATTCGAATCACCATATTTTGGATGGCGAAGGTGTAGCATTGCTTTAAACCGGTAAAATTCGTCCCGGAAATAGCCCTCCAAAGATGGTCCACATCGAAATTATCGGGTTTATCGGTATAGTTGGTGGGCACTTCAAGACCGAAAATGTAGGCAAATTGATCAAGGGAAAGACTATGGTTTAGGTTGCACAACCTAAACTCCATGCCCACAGTTGTTCGAGTATTCGTTACAATGCGAAGGCTACTCAAAAATTCAAGGGTGAGACTAAGGTACGTCTCCTCATGGGCATGGAAAAGTTTTCCAATCCCAAGGCCATCAAAGAACATCTCGGTAGGGTACCTTATCCTAAGGGTTTCCAACACCCTAGTATCTATGAATTGAGTGAGTTCATAGTTCTTACCTAGCAATTTGACAAAGTTCTTGCGGTGGTCATCGGATTCAAAAAGCACCTCTTGGAAGTACTAAAGTTGTACAATTCCTCCTCTCATTATGGGACGGAAGTTCCTTGGTAGCGCTACCTCTCGCGGAGTTGATGAGGATGATCCCTTGCGCTTCCTTCTGGTGGATTCAACCAACTTCTTAGCCTTGCCCTTGAGGTTCATCATCTTAAAGTTGAGGAAATGGGGGTTTTGTTGGCTTTTGATGTGAGGGGAGTGTTTTTGAGGAAGGAGATGAGTGTTTTAGGGTTTGATAAGGTGAAGAAATGAGGGAGAAAGGGGGTGATTTTATTGAAGAAGGGGGAATCCGAGCGGATAAGGGTGGGACCTGGCCGGATTGTTCGAAAAAAGGGCCCAATCCGAGCGTCTTTGCTGCGGGACGGGCATCTTGTGCGTGTAGAAGACAGGCGTCTTCCGTCAAACCCGCGCGGATTCTAAGACAGGGCCTCAGCTAATTTGGGAGCAGGAAGAAGACGAGCGTCTTCTGCGTTCAGATGGGCGTATTACTCGGGACGGGCGGATTTTCAAGAATCCGCTCAAATTTCCTGGTAGTTTCAAAATCTTGCTTCAGATGACATTCAGGACGGGCGTCCCGTGGAGAATACGAGCGTCTTCTTTCAGGACAGGCGTCTTGTCCTGAATCCGCCCGGATTCTTAGACAGTGCGCGCCATTTATTTGACGAGGATCCTGGACGGGCGTCCAGGCCTCGAGATGGGGGTCTTCAGCTCCTTTTCTTCTTTTTCTTTCTTTTCCTTGCACAATCATACCCTTTCATCGATTTGCTATTCCTCCTTATCTTTTTCTGAAATTTGCTCAATAAAAATGTATGATGACTCTCTCTCTCACTACTCTCCTGCAAGAAATCAGATGCAAATGCAAGAATGTACAATATTATACAAAGTAAGGGGTCCAATAAATATCATACAAATGGTGGTTTGAGATAGGACTCCACCAAACTAATTCAAGTTGTAGAAATTCTTGTCCATAGAGCTCAAGGCTATTAACAAGAGATCAAAAGCTTGTGAACAGGCTCCAAATAGACACAAGTATGGGTTGCTCCATTTGAACATGAAATTTGGCCAAGGAAGCGTATAAAATGCTCTTTCTTTTGCTTTGTCCTCGGCATTAGAGATTTCCCAATGTTTCCAATAAACAAGCCCATGATTCGTGTCAATACTAGGCATGAAGTATGGTTCATTTTCATCCGTAGACTTCCACTCACCAACTTCTTCTTCAATTTCGGTAATGATGATAACATTTGAATTTGTCAATCCTTCAATAGTAGAAGGAGAATTTTCATGGCATTGATGATCGAGTTCCTTAGAAGTTGTCATTGTGGGTGCCAAATCTCCATAAGTAGCTTCACGGGCAAGCTTTTCTTTGAGCTTTTTCACCATGTAGCTTTTGTACGATGCTTTGGCCTTTTGAAGAAGGTCTACCATATCCTCTTCAATGATCATTGGCTCCATGATAGGTGTCAAGTGGTCTTTATAAGGAATAGGGGAAGGACGTTCTTCTTCATGATAGGGTATCTCAAATGTCTCAAGGATAGGCTCCTCAAGCAAGGTGATATTACGAGGCCATCCTTTAGGCTCATCATCATTGTTGCTATCTTCATACGAATCATTAATGGGAGCCTCATTTAACTCTTTCTCCAATGTCTCAACATTCACTTCAAAGCACACACCCTCATACTCACAAAGGTTAAAAGTACTTGACTTACTCAACCTCATGTCTTCCTCATCGAACACAACACTTTCATAGTCACAAGAGCTCAAGGAGATTGGCTCTTCCCATTCTTCACTTTTCATGTCAAAAGTTACTACTTCAAATTCGCATTCATGCTCAATGTCCAAAGAACGGTGGGGAGTGATTGCTTGGGATTCTTTCATTTGGGAAATTTGAATCTCCAATTCCTCACCTTAGGCAACAATGCCTTGAAGAACATTATCCCTCTTTTGGCTATCCTCTAGCATTTGTTTGAAGAACTTTTGTTGATCTCCCATCATTTGGAGAATCACATTTTGAATGGGTTCATTTTCTTGTTGTGTGTAAGTGTGAAAGTGAATGTATTGTGGCAATTGAAACTCATTTTGTTGTGGGTATTGAGTGGGTGGTTGTTGTGGATATTGGATGTGAGTGTTTTGGTTGGAAAACTTGGGGTAGTAGTTAGGATTTTCATTGTATGAGTTGTAAGGTAGGTTTGTGTTGACTTGCTCCTCAAACTCCCCATACCCATAGTCATACTCAAAAGATCCACCACATACTCCATATGTCAAGTCTTGAGCCATCATAGCTAAGACAAGGAAACAACTACAAGCATGGAAACTACACAAAGACGGTAAGAACAATCCTTGAGGAACAAGTTCCTCAAGGTGAAAGCAAAAATCAAAATAGACAAACAATTAAGAACTTAATCACATAACACCGTCCCCGGCAACGGCGCCATTTTTGACGTGAGCGTGTCGTTGTACACCCAATCAAAACACATTTATAATACTCAACAAACAACTAGTTAGTGGTAAGTCGAGGTCGATCCATGGGACGGTGTGCTTTGGTTTCTAAGTCTATCTATCTCAATTTATGCTAGTGTCACAATTTGTTTGGGTTTGTAGTTGCGTCTAGACTAATGCAAGCAATATAGTAAACGAAGCAATAAAAGAAGAATGTAAACAAATGATTAAAAGTGCTAGGATATCATGGAGTCATAGGGGATTCATGGTGTTGATCATACAAACATGTTTACAATTATAAGCAAGCAATTAATGTTGTGGAGGAACCGAGTTGGTTTATGTCTTATGGTTCATAGGAAGAGTTGGGTCCCGGAGCCGAATCGATTAGATTGTACAACACCTACAAGTCGACTTACTTTCCTCCTATTCAACTTCTATGCATGGTCTAACAAGACTCGAGTTGGTTTATATCTTACAAGTCAAGTTGAGTAGATAAGATATGGTTGTAAATGCAAGGATTCATAGGCTTAGCATTTCATCAAACATAACATGTGCATAAAGTTGGCATCACAACAAGCAAGCAATTTAATCATGTGAACATATTAGATTAAGCATGAATCAATCCCATGTTGGTTTCCCCTAATTACCCACTAATCCTAGCTTGACTACTCACTCATTATCATGGGAAACATGTCATTAATGGTGTCAAACATAGCAACAAGTGTAAACATGATAAGAGAATGAGGAAATAAACAATAAAGCGTAAAGAGTAAAGAAATTATACCAAACTTGAGATGAACCAAATAATAAAGCAAAGAATAATAGAAGAAACTTGATTGTTTGATGGAGAGTTGTCAATCCTTCAATAATAACACAATAATCTTCAATTACCCAAAAGTAACAAACTTGAACAATAATTTAAGGAGAGATTAATGTGAGAATTGTGAAAGATTAAAGAGTAGTCTATTCTAATTTACTCTTAATCTAACCTAAAGAAGGATTTGTTCTAGCTAAGAGAGATCCCCCTTTTGATTACTACAAATGGGGTATTTATAGTAGGGATTCATTAGGTTAACTAAGGCTAAATTAGTAATTACACTTTTGAGTTTTAAGCAGGGAAACGCTAGTCTTTTTGGAAGGATGAGCATCTCGGTGTAAGATGTCGCGGTCCGTCTGTCCAGGGAGGAAGACGCGCGGATTCATGAGGTTGGGCACGGGCGTCTTCATGGGAATCCGCTCGGATTCTATGGAGGAATCCGGGAGTCTTTGTTTCTTGGACGCACGGGTTGTCACTTCAGGACGGGCGTCTTGTGTGCAAGCCGCTCGTCTTCTGTGACATAATCCTTTCTCTTCACTTTCTTTTTATTCTTGTAGGATTGGTCTTTAGTTCCCGCCTCCTCTTTATACTAGCCCATCAAACATCGTCAATAAGCTTCCAAATATGCACGAAAGACGGGAATTTCCGCCTTATTATCTCCTTTTCTACAAAACATATGCAATGCGAAATAAAAGCAAATAGGAAGGTTTTGACGGATAAAATGGCCATAGAATGTTATAATAGTATGCAAAATAGACTCAATTAGGGTACTAAATGTGCGCAAATAATGATCACATCACTAGGAGTCCAACATTGTTCCTATCCCCAAGAAAGACAGGAGAATTCGGGTTTGCGTCGACTTCAGAGATCTGAACAAAGCAAGTCCAAAAGACGACTTCCCTCTGCCACATGTTGACATCCTGGTCGACAATACCGCCAAGCACGCCTTATTATCATTCATGGATGGGTATGCTGGGTACAACCTGATTAAAAAGGATGAGGAAGACATGCACAACACTGCATTCACTACACAATGGGGTACATACTGCTATACTGTTATACCTTTCGGTCTAATCAATGCCGGAGCAACTTATCAAAGAACCGCCACCACACTCCTACATGACATGATGCATAAGGAGGTGGAGGTATATGTCGACGACATGATCGTCAAATCGAAAGAACGGGACCGCCACATCAGCGCCCTCCGGAAATTCTTCGCTCTTCTGCGAAAATATAACATGAGACTGAATCCTCAAAAGTGTGCATTCGGAATCATCTCTGGAAAACTTCTGCGATACGTCGTCAGCAAGAGAGGCATTGAAATTGATCCTACCAAAATCAAAGCCCTTCAACATATGCCTCGGCCTAACAACGAGAAGGAGATTCGGGTATTTCTTGGTCAAGTTCAATACATCAGCCGCTTCATAGCCAAACTCACTATGATTTACGAACCGATCTTCAAGAAGTTTGGCGCCTCCGATCACACCGATTAGGTCGACGACTGTCAAAAGGCCTTTGATAGGATAAAGGAAATCATATCCAAACCTCATGTCCTCATGCCACCTCAACAAGGGATTCCCTTGTCCCTATACCTGACTGTCACCGACACAGTCATGGGAGCAATGCTAGCACAAACAGTCGACGACGATGAACGAGTTATCTACTACATCAGCAAAAAGTTCATCGAGTATGAGACAAGGTACACCCAGCTGGAAAAGACATGCCTTGCCCTAGTATGGTCAACAAAGAATTTGCGGCACTACATGCTCAGTTACACGGTTCACATCTACTCCATGATGGACCCTGTCAAATACATTTTCGAAAAACCGGTACTAAACGGAAGGCTGTCTAGATGGACATTCATGTTATCTGAATTTGATCTCAAATTCGTACCCCTCAAGGTTATCAAGGGAAGGGCAGTCGCCGATTTCCTAACAGAAAATCCCGTCAATGAGGACTCACCGACCGACACATGGTCACTTCCTGACGAAGACATCCTTTGTGCCGACTCCGACACATGGGACCTATACTTCGACGGTGCATCGAACTTGAGAGGTTTCGGGGTAGGAATCCTTCTAATATCACCGGAGGGAGTGAAGGATTCATATCCCTCTTATTAGACATTTCTAATAACTTAATAAAATTTAGTTTAGTCATAAAACTAATTAGATCTTATGCATGCATACCATTAAAATACAAAGTAATAAGAAAATTGATCAACTTACAATAAGGGCCAAATGGTTTATAGTAATCGGTCTCCTACCAATTAGTCTTCTTAAGAAAAACCAAGTTGTCCAACAAAACCCTTAGATTCAATAGTAGAATCTACTCCTCAAGGATTGTACCAAGATAATCACTCTTAATACAAGTACAAATTTTGTTACTAGAAATTAGTATTTGTGTTCTTAAAATAACAACTAATATTATATTTTACTACTTCTAGTAATGGTGGAATAATATTAGTGATTTTGTGATTTTCTTTCTTATTAGTTCTTCACAAGATCTAGAGAGAATGTGTAAAAATTATCTACATAATTTTAGTAAGAATGAATAATGATAAAAGGAAGAGAAAACTCTCCTTTATCAAATGGTTGGCCGGATGGTGTGGGTAGTAATGCCCAATAATTTTTCAAGTTTCTCTTTTCAAGAGTTTAGGCATGCAACCCTATGATTAGTAGGGTATGATTGTGTCCCCTTTAATTAAATGAACACAACACAACCAACTCCTATACTTTTCATTTACACGGCTCAAGGGAACTTAAAATGGTCCATTTTAAGTTTGTCAACTGTCAATTTGTATAATGTGACATATTGGACATGTTACTAGACATGTTGTTTAATAATGAATTTTTAACTAATTAAAAATCATCATATAACAAAATAAATCACATACAACAATTAATGAGTAATTCATGATTACAAGTACTTAAAATGGGTCATAGAATTATAAATCACAATAACTTGTATTTGTAATAAATCATTCATTCTTATTTTAATTGTTTCATAAACAATAAATAAACCTAAGTAATAAAACAATTTAATTACTTAGCACGAATCTTATTTAAGCGAATTACAATAAGATACGTATTTTCACTCACAAAATCATCCGTTTAATTTTAAGGAATTAATTAACTTGTATTAACATACAATTAATTAATTAATCAATTAAGAGTGTTACCCTAGAGGTATGACCTTAAGGGATCAACTGATCACGACCGTCATACGACACTAATGTCAAACTCTAGCCTGCCAATCATTACCGATTAATGTGGATCAGTTGACAATAAAAAATACTTTCCATCATGCATTCTTATTTTGAGATTTAAACATGTGATAGCATTATTGTCGAGGACACATACTCCAACAATCTCCCACTTGTCCGCGACAAGTGTGCGTCACCAATTCTCTGGTCCCATTACTATCTCCCACTCAATGCAAGGTGTCTTGCAGGTCGTACTTGTATTTGATCATATCATGAGTGGTTTCCTCGATCTGGAGAATAACTGTTTGGCCAGAATTATCTACCGTAGATACCTTCCGAGCGTGGCTACGCATTTCTAGTTCATTGCTCCTCGAGTGGCCTTGAGATATAAGATAACCCTGACAGGGATGGACAATTCCATTGCACTCTTCCCTTCGAATAGCCACAGCTCATCATGACCCAAAACATGCCCATTTGACCCCAATTACTAAGGTCGTAGAACATAAATCAAAGTCACTCTGAAACTGTGCCATCTTAGGCAAACAGTCTTTAGTCAAAGAATCGACTCATAAGAATACTATAGTAGCTCTCACCACGAACAGGCTAAAAAAATTTACAGAACTCTATAAGCGGTCATAAGCCCGACAGAGTATCCCATACAGTCTGCCTATGTGATCGACTAGTCATATCTCATGACTCTATAGCACTTGAACTTGCCATCAATCGCATCACACTCTAGTTACTTCGAGATGTCACCTCATATAAGCAACTAGGGGCCAATACTATGTTAATCCAGTTCACTATAATAGGGTTCAACGTTGTCCTTACAACCTATTTGGATATAACAAAGTAATAAAAGAGTTTTAATAAAAACTCAAACGATGAATGCATTATCACATATGTAAAATTGCTACCATATCAATTACTACATAATCTATAATCCGTACTCAATATTGAATATAACTATACATCTTAACTCAATTGAAATGGCATGACTTATCATGCTTAGCCTATTAAAAGGCCTTGGTTAGCAAGTTTTAGCAACACTTTGCACTTTCCCTAACCTTGTACCATTTCCCTTTGTATAATCTTTATCATAACAACCTTTTGAGTACATGTCCAAATCCAATCTAGAGATAGGTTCCTTAGCCTTGGAATCACTCCCACTATCCTCACAGTGTACAGGGATAGGACCTTCGGTTGTTGGAACGAACTACCATGGTTCCTCCAACTCATAAAACCGAATCCTAATAACATCCCTTCCTACTTACATTTTTCATAATTGCAAGTGTACTCGATTTTCGTTGTAAATCTCTCATTGTTCTACTGCCTAGAGCATATCTAGTAGATATCCACCTTAATTAATATAGCTAATATGGTTCTCTAACCGTCCTAGTGTGATTAGAGTATGGTTATCGTGTAACTCCTTGCACATAAATTCATATCAATTCTAATCACTTAGCTTAATTTCTTTAGTGCTCCAAGAGAACTAACCAATGAACTATATGGCTATATTGAGACTTCTCTCAAAAAAAATTCGATTTGTAACATCTCGTCATACTCCAAGTATACGAGGTAGAAGAATGGTGATACATCCAAGCGTAATGAATTAATACCGCAGCGGAAGCAAGTGGATTCAATTTCAACATGTTCAATACCTTTGAACTTGACTAGACTCTTATCAATATAAGAATATTCATTTAACGCTAATATCCTCTCAGAACTATCTTTATAGGTCTAGATACCTTAGAGATGTATTATTCTTCTCCTAAGTCTTTCATTATTCACAATGATAAATATGTCCCTTTCATATAAGACTAATAACACCCCATTACTGCCACTAAACTACATGTATAAACAGAACTACTCGACAATTCGAGAAATGTTTATCACATGATCAAAACATACAATTCAACTCTTTGATATCTACTTAAGACTTCCACTCAAGTTCGCATCCTACTATAGGATAGTTGCGATTTACAAAACTCATGCAAGATGATTTTAAAATCCAACTATATCAAATCATATTCGAATACAATAAAGCATTGTTGTTGCGTCCAAAACCCTTGCCACCAACCAACCAAGCTAAATAAACATTTTCATGTTTATGCTTGCGTCGGACTTTTGCGGAGTTCAAACGAGATAAAGCATCATAATAAGTTACAATTTTGTTATTTTCTAAAATAACATAACTCCTGTCCAATTATATTTCGAAGAAATATTTACTGATTTTGACCAGGAAGGAACGTCTTCCTACGTCTTATTCTCAGTTTGTGGCTCATGAACATTTTCTCCCACTCTGTCTATAAGAGATAATCCTCTTTTCTCTTATAGACAGCATCACGAGCCACAAACCCTTTGTTCTCGTGATCATGTAGGAAGAGAGACCACATGTATTCATTCGAAACAAGCTACAACTTAGGTACCATGCCTAATCATATCTTATATGAATTGTACTTGATTGCTTTAACTATGTTTTTTTAGTGGAATAAATAGATACTAGACAAATTGTGATAGAAACAACTTCCAATTTTATAGTAAAGATACAATCATATCGTATAGGATTCTTTGTCACCTTTTAATATTATGAAGGTGAACTTGTGATACCATATCACACGCCTTTTGGTGCATATAAATGTCTTCACATTTTTGTTCACAATATTAACAAAGTACAAATACTTTGGTCATAATCTCTAGGTTATGATACTTTTAAACATTCATTGAACTTATTCGAAGAATTTTTCTTCTTACCTCATTAAGTGGATACCAAGTATCTACCTAGTTCGTTGGTAAAAGAGATGAAGAAGTAATAACCCCTTTTGTTTGAAATTGTATTCGACCATACACTTCAAAGTGTAAATAGGGTGAATATCTTGCTATATTCATAATTCTTTTCTAGAAAGAAGTCATGAATTAATCTTGCTTTGAATACAAGATTCACACATACCAAGAGATTCTCAGTCAAGTAGTTTAGGACACTAGTCACAACTAGTCTCTATGAGCAATTTCAATCGAGAATCGAGAAATAATGGGGTTCACCAATTTGAGTCTTATACAATGTGTATGACATTTATTTTAGTTTCAATATAATTACCTTGGTTTGTATGGTGTCACCATAAACATAATCGTGGTATGTTAGGGCATAACACTTGTTTTAATTGCAAAATGGTAAAACCCGTTACCTATTGTGCAAAACTACAAATTATATTCTTATTTAGACATATTATACATCATAATAATTATTGAGGTATATATCTAAATACAAAACTAAAATGTGTACACTACAACATTCATATGTTCATTGATGAAATGGCAACTACCCTAGTTCTATTCATGCAAATTTTTGAACTTATTCTTGCTAGTCATCACATGATAATGCCAAATATGATGATGAAATCCACTAATGTGTATCAAATACTTATGATAAGGTATTTGGCAAGAAGCCTATGACAATGTCATACATATTTACGAAGGACTATGTTGGTGTCACACAACCAACTTCCTTAATCTTTACTTATTTAGGAATTTGTCTCTATTTTTAGTGTCTAACACTTTCTCTTTCAAGCCTAGTTCTATCCTTAACAATTAAGATAGATACTTTACTTCTTATTGATCCCACTCACTTCAAGAATTTCTACTTGATGAAGACTTATCTTCATATAAATTCCTAGTTAATCCTTTACAAGGATGAACTATGTTGTGGTATTTGGTTAATCAAAATTTCTAACAAATTAATTTACCAATTTTATAATGTCATGTGCTTAACAACTTAAGTGCTTGATGACAAGCGATTGGTTTGATCAATAAGACTTTTGAACCATGTATGCAATGAAGATATTATCAAAACATCTTTTGACTAAGTACTACTTGTATTCATATTTCTTCACAAGAAATCATACATAGGTATGTTAGGAATTTAAGATGCTAATCTTGTATTTGCATAGGACGACTCCTATCTAGTTCTATGGAATAGAACGATTCCTATGGAGTTAGTCCACAACCTATCATACGGTTCAATTTTTAGAAAGAGATTCTTTGTCGTTAGGAATAGTGATTTAGTGGAGACTCGTGTTACAATCGAATTGATATCATATATGAGTAGGAGCGATAATAAAGAACAACATAAAACAACGAAATAGTGGAAAAATCAAACATTCATCGTTATATATAAAACATTTAAGAATGTTTTAGCATTTATATAGTGACCTCTACCCAACTATTATAAATGATCCCAAGATCCAAATTCATATCAACTCGGGCACGGTGAGCCGATTCATCCCTAATCAATATAACTCGGTGGATTAACTCTTTAATCGATTCTACTTCTAGAACTCTCGGTCGATAAAATTACTTTAATATTTATCTTTAGCCCGGAACACATGCGACTACGGTCACGAATACTTCCGTTGAGCTCAATCCAAATTTCGATGTAGTAACAATTTACCACCCACTTACCCAACGTAACAAGTTTAGCACCCCGGTGAGCCGAGCCTACTTCCTTATGAAATTGGGGCTCATGGTTCTACTATTTAGTAAGGCTAATCCTCAATTATTATTTAATGAGAGGTCTTGTCAATTTATTTTCTATCACGTTTTAAGTGAACTAAAGCGGTGAACTACGATAATTATAATTGACACGGTCGATGACTCGATAAAATAAAATGCATGTGTTGTTATGGCGATTTGGCTATGCATACAAACATATAAAGCAAATGCAAAGCAAAAACAATAAAATCTTAGTATGGCCTTCCTAAAATATTAAATTAAATAAACTATTTACAAATTCGGAAACCAACTCCTTTGGTCCCTTGAAATTCATTTGGCACACACTTCAAGGTAACACCGTCTTTGTCAGACCACCTTCTCGAATGGCACCGTCTTCAAGGAACTCCGGAATAAATAAATTACATAGCTATTCTACTTTATACAATATAAAATAAAATAAAACTAAATAAAATAAAAGTGATACGAGATCACAATGATTACAACCGAATCGATATCCCCATTCATTTCGGGAAATACCAATTAAAACTAAGGTCATACTAAGTACAAATTATTACATAATTCAAAAATTATATAAAATAAAATATGACAATCATACTAAAAATGCAGCATTAATATATATATGAAACATGCCATATGATGTGCGAAATCGCCCTATTTAAGCTAATATCATATATTCGGTCCGGTTTTATGGATTATAGTGACTATTAACTTATTAAAATCACAAAATATTACATAAATCAAATTTATGTCCAAGTTAATTACCCCAACCTTCTTAGGACTCAAAAATTTAGTCTTCACTAAACATTTGACAATAATTCAACTTGATATTTTATTATTGCTCCTTAAACATTTATTATTCATAATAATAAAGAACTAATTCCCAACTAAGTCATAAAAATTCGAAAATTTCAAAATCATAATTTTCTATATTCTAGAAAATTCTCAACATCCTAAAATTTTAATAAAAATTACCTTTAGATTATTTTAGTTTATTTCACAAATAAATCGTATAAAACATAATTTTAACCCTTTAATTCCAAATTAAACATAAAATTATGCAATAAATCAAAATTAAAATTTTGAATATTCTAAAGAAGATTCTAGAATCTGGAAATGACAAATTTTAAGCCAAAAATCGAATTTTTATAATAATGACTATTAAAGTTTTTTTTTTTTTATCGTTAAAACCCCACAAAAAAATGTTGAGAGAGAAAGTTAGAGAGAGAAACGGTTAAAGATTTTAGTTGCTTTTCTTTCAAGCAATGGCTAGAACAAGGAAATCAACCAAAAAAAATCCGAAAACACCAATTTCTAACCAAAAAAAATACACAAAATTCACAAAAACATGTTGATTTTAGTCTGAATTCTTCTAATAAAGGGAAATCACAACGACAATTGCAGTTTTCTTCTCAGGAATTGGAAGCCGATTTGCACTCAATCATCGAAGGGGACGAAGAGTCATCGATCCCGAGGAGGAAGTTGTAGCTGTTCCTGTGGTTACTCCGGTGGTTACTCCTATGGTAAGAATTACTAAAGATGATGTTGCTGGTGAAATCTCTTTTTGGTCCACTGCTGTTGTTTGTTAAGTACTAGGTGCAAACCCTCCAAGCTCTGTTTTGACGGGATTTGTACGGTGGGTATGGCAAGCTCAGGGTGTGGATAAAATCTCGTTTCTACCAAACGGTATATTACTCGTTAGGTTTAAAACAAAAGAACAGCAGCAATTTGTATTAGGGAATGGTCATCTGCTTTTTAATAATAAACCTGTTATTATTAAGGAGTGGACACCTGAGATGAAGTTGATTAAACATGATGTGAAGCGTATTCCAATCTGGATGAAGATTCATGGCCTGGATGTGAAGTACTGGGGGATGGGTTGTCTTAAGAAATTATGTGAGGTGGTAGGAAAATTCATTTGTTGTGATGAAGCCACCCTGCATAAAAACTTCCTTGGTTTTGCCCGTATCATGATTGAAGTAGATATTGGGCAAGACTTCCCTGAAGTAATTAATTTCCATGTCGAGAATGGTGAGACTCAGACTCTTAAGGTTGTGTATGATTGGCTCCCTTTATCATGTACGACTGCAAGGTGTGGGTCACTTGACCGAAAATTGCGGGAAGGTTGGAAAGAAACCAGTGGCAAAGAAAGTTTGGAGACCTAAGGGTCTGTGACAAGGCAAACAAAACCTGTTGTGGAGCCAGGTGGTTCTGCAGATGTTCGGAGAAGAGGAAACGAGAAGCGTGTCACTCCTGATATTGTTCTAACTCCGGTAATGGTGGCCAAGACACATGTGGTTGAAAACTCTATTCCTAGAAGGTTTCTAACCAAACTGTTGAGAACTGAGACTGGTGGATGCAGGTCATTTGCTTCTGGGGGAGTCTCTTTCATGGAGAACCTCTCAAGCTCTTTGCAGAAGTCTCGGTTGGGGTTAATTGAACATTGCACTGTGGATAAAGGGGGAACAAGTAGGACAACCTCTGATAATGGGTAGTTATGGAGTTTGGAACATTCGAGGTCTAAATAATCCTATTAAACAAAAAGAAATAAAAAAATTCCTTCATTATAATAAAGTGGGATTATTTGGTCTTTTAGAGACAAAGATTAGCAATAAAAATTGGAATAAAGTGAGATGCAATTTATGTGATGATTGGGCTATTTGTACCAATTCTAGTTTACACAAAGGTGGTAGAATTTGGGTTATTTGGGATCCTCAGTTATTTGAGGTGGATATTTTGGATGTGTCTGTGCAATGTATCCATTCTCTTGTCACTGATAAAGTTAGGAAAATGAAGTTTTGGTTTACTGTAGTTTATGGCATGAATAAAGCTGTGGAGAGGGAGCCTTTATGGAGTAGTATAAGACACTATTATTCTACTGTTAATGGTTCCTGGATTGTTGGGGGAGATTTCAATACTGTTCTTGCTAGAAATGAAAGAATTGGAGGAGCTCCAATAACGAATGCTGAGATGAGGCCACTGTTACAGGTGGTTCATGATTATGAGTTGGCTGACCTTGGGGCTAGGGGAGCTTTCTTTACCTGGACGAATAAACATGAGACTGGGTCTAAGATCTATAGCAGAATTGATAGAATGCTAGTTAATGATAAATGGATTATCAAGTTTCCTAATAGCTATGTGCATTTTTTACCTGAGGGGATGTTTGACCATTGTCCTGCTTTGGTAAAGCTTAAGGAGGAGGTTTATGGCAGGAGGGCCCCTTTTAAGTACTTTAACATGTGGTCTTTAGCTCCTGAGTATGGCAGCATCATTCAGAATGGATGGCAAAAAGAAATCCAAGGCACTGCAATGTACCAAGTTGTTAAGAAGTTAAAAACCCTGAAGTATGATTTAAAGCAGCTGAATAAGTGCCAGTTTGCAGACATTGAAAATTTGACTAATGTTGCTGAGATTGCGTTGAAATAGTTTCAGGAAATGCTGATCCATGATCCTCTGAACATTGATTTGTGTACTTCTGAGAGGGAGTGTGCAAAAGATTTGGAGGGTTTGATTAAGGCAAGAGATAGCTATCTGAGACAGAAAGCTAAATGTGACTGGTTGAAGATGGGGGATGATAACACTGCCTTCTTCCATGCTTGTATTAGAAGGAGAAGAGCAACAAATAGAGTGTACCAGATCAGGGATGTAAATAATACTTTATGTACCACCCCTGAAAAAATTCAGAAGGCTTTCCAGGTTTACTACACTTCTCTTCTGGGCACTTCAACTGAAGTTCATCAGATCAGTAAGAAAATTGTTCAGTATGGTAGATGCTTGTCAAAGGAGCAATGTGATAGTCTGGTTGTTCCTATTACTGATGATGAAATAAGAACAGCCATGTTTGATATTCCTGGGAAAAAAGCTCCAGGACCTGACGGGTATAGCAGTCAATTCTTTAAGGATAACTGGAGTATTGTAGGGCCTGACATTTGTACTGCAATTAAGGATGTGTTTCACACTGGTCAATTGTTGAAGCAATGTAATGCTACCACAATAACTTTGATCCCAATGGTTGATTTGCCTGAGACAGTGCAACAGTTCAGACCTATTGCCTGCTGTAACACTATTTATAAGTGTTTATCTAAGGTAATTTGTAATAGACTGAGCCAGATTTTACCTAAAATAGTGAGTCCATCTCAGAGTGCTTTTGTCAAAGGAAGGGATATTGTGGGCAATATTTTGATTTGTCAAGATTTAATTAAACTTTACAAGAGGAAAGCCTGCTCTCCTAGAATCCTGTTGAAGCTTGATTTACAAAAGGCTTATGATTCTGTAGAGTGGAGCTTCTTGGATGCAATGACCAAAGCATTGGGGTTTCCTTCTCAGTTTTAGAAGCTTCTAATGTAGTGTGTGACTACCCCTTCCTTCACTCTTTCACTTAATTGAGAAAATTTTGGCTTCTTTAAGGGGAAGAGAGGCCTCAGACAAGGAGATCCTCTTTCTCCCCTTTTGTTTACTCTTTGCCTGGAGAATTTGAGTAGGATTTTAATGGTGGTGCAGCAACATGAGAAATTCCATTATCTTCCTTTATGCAATAGGGTAAAGCTCTCCCACTTATGTTTTGCTGATGATTTAATCATGTTTTGCAAAGGGGATAAACAGTCTATCCAGTTACTCTTCCAAGCTTTTGATTATTTTTCTAAAGCTACTGGACTGGAGATGAATAGGAGTAAGTCTAGTTTTTACTGCAATGGCATGGACAGTCAATTGATTAATGAGATTGAATCCATGTCTGGCATGAAAAGGGACACAATACCTTTTAAGTATTTAGGGGTGTGTGTCTCCCTAAAAAGACTTTCTGTTCTAGACTATCAGTTTTTGGTGGATAAGGTTGTGGAGAGGGTGAGACGTCTGGGGACTAGGAAGCTGTCCTACGCAGGCAGGACAGTGCTCTTTAAGGCAGTACTTTCAACTTTTCATAGCTATTGGGCTCGAATTTTTATTTTGCCTAAGACAATCATAAAGCGGATTGAAAGCATTTGTAGGAAATTCCTTTGGCATGGTAATGAGATGAAGGAAAGCCCCTCTCTTGTTGCTTGGGAGCACATCTGCAAACCCTTGAAATAGGGTGGTTTAGGTTTTAGAGACTTGCATTGCTGGAACATTGCAGCCATTGGGAAATATGCGTGGTGGGTGGCAAATAAGGAGGATCATTTGTGGGTTAGATGGGTCCATGCCATTTATATAAAGCAACAACAGTGGCAGGATTATAAACCAGGAATTGGTAGCGATTGGGCTTGGAGGAAGATCTGCGAGTTAAGGACACAAGCTCCAAAGAATTGATTTTCCCCTCTGGTTCTGTTTATAGCATTAAAGGTGGTTACAATTGGCTCAAGCCTGATGGTGAGAAGGTTCCTTGGTACCCATGGATACTAAATAAGTGGATTGTGCCCAAACATGGATTTTTGTGTTGGTTAGTGGCCCGTAGGAGACTCTTAACTCAGGACAGACTGGTTACTATGGGTGTGATTCACCAAAATCTGTGCTATTTTTGTGGTGTGCAGGAGGAGAGTCATCAGCATCTCTTCTTTGAGTGTAGTTATAGCTTGAAATGCATACAAGCTGTAAGTGACTGGTGTATGGTAGTTTTGCCACAGAAGGATTGCATCCAGTGGTGGATAGATTGGAGACAGTCCTCTCTGTGCAGGAAGAAAGTTGTAGCTGGTATCTTAGCTTGCAGTATGTATTCCATCTGGTCTGCACGCAATACTTGCAGACTTGAGGCATACTTACACAGACCAGAAAGAATTGGGCAGATTGTGAAGAAGGAGAGTATTAGTAGGTTGCAAAATGTTAAACTTAAATGTAAGAATAGTAGAGTAAGGCAATGGGTTGATTATATCTTGCACTGTTGAGTTAGTTGCAGGAATAGTTCAAAGATGATGATGTAATCTGTAATTTGGTTCATGGTTTATTAATGATACTACTTACATTTTCTCAAAAAAAAAAAAAAAAAAAAAAGTTTATTTTTACCAATTTATATCCCATAAAAATTAAGAACCATTAAAATTATATGAAAATTAACATACAACTTTAGATCTGATGTTCATATCATACATACAATATTGGGAAAAATTTTCATGCCATAAAATTCAATTTAGCTGTTTATGTTAAAATAGTCACTATTTATTCGATTTTTACATCTAAAAATCATAAATCATGCAAAATTAAATCATTTGATCTAAAAATTTATATATAGTGTGTAAATATTGCATGTGACAACATACTAAATTTTAATAGGCAGGAACAAAGTCTAACCATTTTTAACATAAATACCTCTATTTAATCGACTTTTAACAGGTAAAAATCAAAAATCATGCTATATAAAACCATTTTATATGAAATTTTACATACAACTGGTACAATATGCATGTGAGGTCGTGTAAAAATTTCAAGGTCAGAATCATAGTCTACCTATTTTTAGCATTTTAATTGTCATTTTACTCAATAAAATGTAATAAAAATACTAATAATCATTTTAAAGAGCAATAAATTACCATAAATCATCAAAATGACTTAAAATTAGTTTGGGACCAGAAGGTTTAACATGCAAAATTTTCGTGGCTTTTATCTTCATAAATCAAAAATTTTAAGTTTTATACGTTAACATATTAACTCGGAAAAACAAAACCGATTATGCATGCAACAACTCTTGCTCTGATACCAATTGAAGGATTCATATACCTCTTATTAGACATTTCTAATAATTTAATAAAATTTAGTTTAGTCATAAAACTAATTAGATCTTATGCATGCATAACATTAAAATACAATGTTTGAAAAAATTGATCAACTTACAATAAGGGCCGAATGGTTTATACTAATCGGTCTCCTACCAATTAGTCTTCTTAAGAAAAACCAAGTGCTCCAACAAAACCCTTAGATTATATAGTAGAATCTACTCCTCAAGGATAGTACCAAGATAATCACTCTTAATACAAGTACTAATTTTGTTACTAGAAATTAGTATTTGTGTTCTTAAAATAACAACTAATATTATAGTTTACTACTTCTAGTAATGGTGGAATAATATTAGTTATTTTGTGATTTTCTTTCTTATTAGTTCTTCACAAGATCTAGAGAGAATGTGTAAAAATTATCTACATAATTTTAGTAAGAATGAATAATGATAAAAGGAAGAGAAAACTCTCCTTTATCAAATGGTTGGCCGGATGGTGTGGGTAGTAATTCCCAATACTTTTTCAAGTTTCTCTTGTCAAGATTTTAAGCATGCAACCCTATGATTAGTAGGGTATGATTGTGTTCCCTTCAATTAAATGATCACAACACAACCAACTCCTATATTCTTAATTTACACGGCTCAAGAGGACTTCAAATGGTGCATTTTAAGTTTGTCAATTGTTAATTTGTATAGTGTGATATATTGGACATGTTACTAGACATGTTGTTTAATAATGCATTTTTAACTAATTAAAAATCATTATATAACAAAATAAATCACATACAAAAATTAACTAGTAATTCATGATTACAAATACTTAAAATGGGTCATAGAATTATAAATCACAACAACTTGTATTTATAATAAATCATTTATTCTTATTTTAATTGTTTCATAAACAATAGATAAACCTAAGTAATAAAACAATTTAATTACTTAGCACGAATCTTATTTAATCGAATTACAATAAGATACGTATTTTCACTTACAAAATCGTCCGTTCAATTTTAAGTAATTAATTAACTTGTATCAACATACAATTAATTAATTAATCAATTAAGAGTGTTACCCTAGAGGTATGACCTTAAGGGATCAACTGATCACCACCGTCATACGACAGTAAACTCTAGCCAGCCAATCATTACCGATTAATGTGGATCAGTTGACAATAAAAATTACTTTCCCTCATGCATTCTTATTATGAGATTTAAACATCTGATCGCATTATTGTCAATGACACATACTCCAACAGGGAGAACATGTCCTGATCTCAGTCAAACTGGACTTCGCCGTCACCAACAATGTCGTCGAATATGAAGCATGCCTCATCGGCCTAAAAGCAGCCATAACACTTGGCATCAAGAGACTGAGGGTCCATGACGATTCCTCACTCATCATCAATCAGGTGTCCGGATCATGGAAAATCCTTAGCGCCCTACCGAGCAAAAATCAATCAAGAGTCCGAATTCTTTGACCAATTCGACTACTTCCACTTGCCGCGAGAGGAAAATCAATTTGCTGATGCCCTGACAAAACTTTTCGCGCTCGTCAACATACCTGACGACATGTCATCGATGCCCTTATGTGTCGAGAGAAGGAGCGAGCCAGCTTACATCTGCGCCATCAACAACGACGAGGAGAACCATGTCGAACCTTGGCACCAAGCCATCCTCAACTACAAAACCAAAAACGAATTCCCTCCTAACTCTGATACAAGAGGACAAAGAGCCATCCGTTTACTTGCATCACAATTCGTGATAAACCAAGAACAACTATACAAAAGAACACCCTAAGGGATTCTCCTCCTTTGCATTGATCACCAGAAAGCCAAAAAAGTCATGGGAGAGGTCCACGACAGAGAATGCGGCTCTCACATGAGCGCAATGATGCTGACCTGAAAAATCATACGGTTAGGCTATTACTGGGCCACCATGGAAGCCGATTGCAGAAACTATGTCAAACATTGCCACGATTGCCAAATCTTCTCCAACATATAATAAATACCAACATCCCTTTTATACACCATGACATCACCCTGACCTTTCTCGACCTGGGGCATCGACATCATCGGGAAGGTCAACCCGGTGGGCACCAAAGGCCATTGCTTTATCCTCGTCACCATCGACTACTTTACCAAATGGGTGGAAGCACAGTCCTATGCAGTCTTGACCGCCAAACAAGTGGCCAGGTTCATTCAGGACAACATCATCTGGAGATATGGGGTACCCCATGAGATCATCACCGACCAAGGCCCTCACTTCCGGGCGGAAACACAAGCCTCACTGGACAAATACAAAATCAAGCGACATCGATCATCCTCCTATCGTCCCCAAACCAACGGAGCGGTAGAGGCAGCAAACAAAACACTTGTCACGATCATCAAGAAGATGCAAGATAATTACCGCGATTGGCCGAGCAAACTCCCATTCACACTCTAGGGATACCGAACCTCCATTCGAACACCAACAGGGGCCACAACCTTCTACCTAGCATACGGTATGGAGGCGGTTCAACGATAAAAGTTGGAGGTCCTATCTCTACGCATTCTACTGGAGAATTAAGTTCCTGAGGCGGAATGGACCCGACGAAGGTTCGAACAACTCATGCTTCTAGACGAACGGCGACTCAACGCCTTGCACAACGTCCAGCTATACCAACGACGTATAAAATGGGCATTCAAAAAAAATGTCAAACCCAGGAACATCAAAGAAGGCGACTTGGTCCTCAAGTCGGTTCGAGCACCACTACCCGTCGATCCGAGGGGGAAATTCAAATCCAATTGGGTCAGGCCGTACCTTATCAAGAAAATATTTTCGGGGGGCGCAGCGAGACTGGGTGACCTAGACGGGGAGGATTTCACAAACCCGAGCAACCTAGACCAACTCAAGAAATATTACCCTTAAGACCTATTAACCAACAAACCTTGCCCTAGTAACTAGCAACCACAATTTTCCTTTCAAGTCAAGTTCCTCAATGCGTTCTGATTTTAAATTTCATGTTTTATCGAGTCTAAGTTGCGGCACCTTGCCACATTTTAAACGTCCTTTGATCTGTCAAAGGCAACATCCATTTGCACTCAAACAAAAACACCTGAACTACGAGCATGGTTTGATTTCACCTTTTTTCAAGTGGATATGTAGGCAGTCCTTTCTTACATAAGGAGGATACAACCGCAAAACCCAAATAAAATTTATAAAATATTTCGAACTACGAGCATGGTTTGATTTCACGTTTTTCAGGTGGATACGTAGGCAGTCCTTTCTTACACAAGAAGGATACAACCATCCCCACAATAAAAAAAAAAGGAAAGGGAAAAACATTCCCCTTTTCCACAAAAAAAAAACAAAAAAGAGCCTTTCTCCCTTCCCACAAAAACCCCATTTCCCAAGTGCAATGTTTAGGATAATTCAAACCGAATTGCCTTTGCAAAATGGATGGAAGAAACAAGTGTTCACAATTTTTTTTAATAAAAGCAATCCTCTTATTTAATTAATAATGAGAAGGATTACAAATTTGACAACAAATAAAGCTAAGCAAGTCTAAAACTTATCAAAGCTAAGATGTCGACTAAGACATCTCACATAGTAAAACTAGCACAAAACACACACTACATAGCTAGTACAACATAATAAAAAACTCACAACACTAATACAACATAATAATCAACGGGTAATGGAGGTCTTCATTCTTCCATTCTACCCTTGCCTTTTCCCTCAGGGTACATCTTCCCCTTGTTCTTCTTGTTGGCCTGCCTAGCATGAACTTCCTCTTCGGAATGGATCCTCAACGGATCTAAAATGGCGACGGCCTACGTTCTCTTATATGACTTCATGCTCGGCCCAAGACGTGCTCATACACGGCTCACTACCTCTTTGGGAGCCGAGCTTCTCCTCATTGGTGGCCTCATTACATCTGGGCTAGCTCCATTAACAAAGTCGTCAAAGAAGGCACGGTTGGAATTACCAACCTCTATATACTTCAAGTCAACGACCTCGTCCTTATGAGATTTGGACCTTTCCTCCAAGGTTTGAACTCTTGACCACTTGAAATAAGCGGGAGTCACCCATGTCGTGGCAACGAGGTTTGGTTCCTCCCAAATCGGCCAAGTAGACCACCACCTTTCAAAGACATCCACAAGCTCAGAGTTCTGGAAAACACTCTCTTGAACGAGAGTATCTTGAGCGGGCACCTTTTGTTGACGCCCCATTTGCCTCATAAGCCTTTCGGGATAAATGAAGGAAGCAACCTTCAAACCCACCACCATCAAAGAACAAGAACTAGCGGCCGAAGCGGGCAACCCTGTGAAGGACCTCAAGTGCCACCAAGGCACCACCCAACGGATATGAGGACCACCCTCCTCCACCAGTCTCGAGGTGCAATAGGCCTCGGTGGATGCAAAACTATCCGAGTAAAATTTCTTCCTCATAGTAAGGTGATGAAAGGAATAAGAAGAAGAATCGGCCGGACGCTCTACATACCTTAGCCTCTCCAATAGCCAATCTTAGAGGATCCTTGGAGATCCGAACGAGAGAGCTTCTCCACAAGAGCCCTTCTTATCCAAAGCTTGGATGATCTCGCCAAGCACCAACCATGGTGGATCCCTACCATTTTCCATTTGCTCAACCACATGCACAAGGGTCATACTACCATAACATTTGGACCCCTCCTTCTTCAACAAGGAGGTATGCATGCACTAAGATAAAGGATAAAGCCCTTCTCCTAGCCACCTCTGAAACATTGACATCCAACCGATTTGAGAAAATGTTGATAAGAGCCAACATATCCACACCATGGGGAGCAAGGAGAAACTTGACTTGACTTGTTGTCAAACCCAACATTGAACTAAACTTCTCTTTGTAAAACAACCGAGTCGGGGGAAGCGCCGGAGTACAACCCGACCATCCACCAATGGCGCCTACGTCTTAAGAAAGAGGACAAATTTCACCTTTCGGGAAAACGAAAACATGATGTTTCGAATCCCAAAACCGAGAGCATGCTTCAAGGAACAAGGATTGCACCTTGACTTGACGAAGCACCAACAATTGACCAACTCCTATTATAACAAGTTGATACTTCTCAAGAGGCGACAAATCCCGACACCAATGTCGCAACCTATTTTCGAAAGCATCCATAAATAATTTTGTGGAAGAAGAAGAAAGGTATTTGTGGAGATGTTTTTCATGTTTCGGATGCTGAAACAATGAAGCACAAACGTCCCTATTTATACAAAACAATCAGCGCTTTTTTTCCGAAAAACGGAAAGCTCCCTTCCATCGCCCATGGCCTCGCGCCTCTTTGGGCTGGTTCTCAGGATCCGCACCTTGATTTGTCCCTTTCAAGTTGTGTTTCTTCCTGAAACCTAAATCCTCCCGCCATAGGACTCGCGCCTCTTCGGGCCTATCCAGGAATTTTTGTGTTTTCTCACACTCACATTTCCTTGTTTTCGCGTTTTACGAAATCCGACACGGTTACCATGATGCAGCATTAAGCATACGGGTTTTTCTCTTCCTTTTTTAGGGAGGAAGGGCTAGTCGCCCTGATCCACGACGGATCGTTTCCATATCGATCAAAAATTCCGAAAAGTATTCGCTTTTTCGCATTTTCCCACAAAATTCGAAAGTTGATAACACGACGTCAATTTTCGTCTAAAATTCTAGATCTCGCAAATCCGAGTCTTGATCTCACAAAAATCAAATCAAATACACTCGCAAAAATCTCTTTTAAAATTAACCCGTGACGGTTTGAGTTTTAGTTTTTCGAGTTACAAATCAATTCTACCAAAATTCGGTGCAATTTAATTCAAACACGAGTTAATTGCTCGAAATTTGAAATCAATTTCATTTGAAAAATCGAAACGTGACGACCTGTCACGAAATTTTCAAAATTTAAATTTCAAATTTTAACTTCAAGTCATCGTGGTTATTTTTGTTTTCATCAAATACTTTTTGCGAGCAGACCGTGCTTCTCCGAAACATAACACAAAAAAAGCCAAAAACCAATAAACCACAAACCAAAAACACATATATATAAACCGCCTCACGCAAAATGCAAATATGTACAAACAAAAGTCCAAAACACGGACAAAAAACTACGACTACTCAATGCCTCCCGGTAGGCCAGTCTCGGTCTCACGAGGAGTCGCGGCCAAGGCAGACACCACCTCCAGCTCGGGCCACCTCTCCGGAGAACTCTCCAACGTCTTGTACTCCATCGTGATGCGAAGATCCTCCGCCGCAGCCAGCTGAGCCTTGAGAGAGGCAATCTGTGCATCTCGGCTGCGCAACCCGTTCTGGTCCCGACTAATGATCCTCAGCCCTTGTGACTCGATCATCGACCTCGCTGCTTGCAACTCAGTACGGACCCGAGCAAGCTCCGCCGGATCCGCAGTACCCTGCAAAACACAATACAGGTCGTTAAGATCTAAACGTGAAAGGCAATACAAAAACATACAAAAACAACCTACAAAAAGCACCTGCGCAAGCCGAGACTCCCTCGCAGCTAGATCACCAGCAAGCGCCCTCCACCGGTTAGCCATCCGCCACAAAGTCTGATGACTAGCGGTCGACACCTACAACCGGAAAGGTCCTTTAATACAACAAAAATGCAAGGCCAAATATAAACGAGGAGGAGTATTCAGATCAGAAACTCACCCTCAGAACTGTCAATCTCCACTCTATGCCAACGTCGGTCACCTCAGCGGCCACAGGCTCTGGCAAGTGAAGTTGTAGCTCCTCACCACCCGACCCCTGAAAGGTGGTCTGTATCGAGAAAACTGGGGGCTTGGTCCTCATCTACGCGTTGACGCTCTACAATAAGGATCCGCATCGAAGGTAACAAACCCTTTTATTAAAAAGAGGCAATGAAAACAAAGAACGGAAGAAAATATGCCTCAATCGGGTACCAGGCAAGCCTCGACAAACGGAAGGTGTAATATTCGGCCTCCCGTAACAACAGCTCCTCACCTCCGTGACCGTGTAGGTGCTCCTCAACCTCGTCGGGTGTCGACTCCAGGAAGAACACCCTAGGCGGATTGACCGGTACCACAAACGTCTCACTAAAGTACTGACGAGCTAAACACTCACCCAGGTACCAAACCGGCTCGAACGCCGTCTCAAGGTACAAACGCTAGGAGCTGCGGGGTCGCAGACGCTCCCTGACAGCAGCCGGCAACCCTGTGTAATGCTCCCAAGGCCACACGACAAACTGCACTCAAGGCAAAGCTAATCAACTAACTGGGTGCTTTCTAGGCTACCTAGTCATCCTATCTCTATTCGTTTCTACAAAATAAAAGAGGTAGGAAGCAACAACTTACGTCACCAACTCGGACGACGTTCACCCGACGCCTACGGTCCTCGTAAGTCAACTTGGTTGACTTCTTCCGAGCCACCGTCCAAGCCCTCGCAGCGGGGTAAGGCGAAGGAAGGCCAACAGTCGTCCCCGGGCGCAGGGGGATGAAGTAAGCGTACAACCAAGCCTGTAACAAAACACGGCTATCATAAATCAGCTAATTTTTTTGAAAATTGCCAAAACTGAAAACCAATCCAAAAATAAAACCACAAATCAAAATCAAATTCAACAAAAAAACCACAAAAATGCTCGTACCTTCAAGATGAGGCCGGGACCAACCAAAGCGGGAGAACTCCCATCCCCCATCAACTCCAGACGAACCGCAGCGTGCAGGTATCGGGAAAAACTCACCAAAGCCGGCGTCACCCAGTCAAACTGACCCAAGGCGTCCAAGTCATCAAGCAAAGGAAGTACCTTGGTCGACAAGTGCTCACCCTTGTCACCAAAGTACGTGGTACCCAAGAAGTACCGCAACCACAATCGCGCCTCCTGTGCGTCAGCCTCCGGAATCGCCAACAGCGCCGGGACAAAGACCACCACTCTCCCCTTGAAGTGATACCTCACATATGATTTCACGATCAGGTAAGGAGTGATGTCAGACGTTGCGGGCAAAACATTGCCGATCAAACCCGTAACCACGGCGGAAGACACTCTCTCCGGCATCTCCGGGAACTCAACAGGTGTCTCGCCACAGGGAAGGCCCGATATCATGGCAAAGTCCTCTAAGGTGACACCGACCTCCCAAAACTCCATGTGGAACGACCACGTCGTGTCCCAATAACGGTCCAACATGGCACGGATCAGACACAGGTTCGACCTAATCGAAGCCCTGTGAATATCATGCCAAGCAGCCACCAACGGCCCCATAGTCGACCTCTCTATCGACGCCCTCGTACCGGCCCGGAGAACGTCGTAGAAGCCTAAGCAAGTCGAGAAGCCTGAGAAAGTCCTCATGGTAGCAATCTCCTGAAATTGGGAAACAAACAGCGTCAGCATACCTATTCAAGTCTGAAACAACAAAAACAGCAAGAGCTCAACAAAGCAGTAAACTCACCAAACCCTCGTGTGCACGGTAGGAGATGTGAGTGTCCAGCTGCAGTAATAGCTGGCTAATGACAAAACCCTCAGCCCAGGTAGGCGTCGGCCGCAGGTTTAACCCCCGCGGAGCTGTAACCCGTCTAACATCCCAGCCTGCGACGAAAGCGTCATCCGCTTCCGTCTCCACTCTCCATCTCTTCTTCCCTCGAGACTCCAGGCGACGGGGAGGAGGCCTCTAAACGACCCTAACGACGTTCTGAAGCCCCTGTCTAATGGGCCGAGGACCCCTCCTCCTAGTGGTACTAACCCTCCGTCCAGAGGTACCAGCCTCAGACCCTATCTGAGCCATCCCAGCACTAGCAGCCTTAACAACAGGCTCCTCCCGAACCCTAGTGGCTTCCTCAACACCAACAGCCCCAACAACGGTCTCTTCACGAACCTCTGTGGCTCCCTCAGCCCTAACAACCTTCTCGGTAGGCTCCTCCTCCTCGGAAGCGTCCTCTACCACTGCCTCAGGTGCACTCGCCGGAGCAATAACCGGCTCAGTCCCAAACAAGACCTCTAAGGTCTCAGCAACGGACCCAGTGGGCCCAGAACACTCCCATGCAATCAGGACAAAACAAAAACGTCAGCCGAAATTTCGGCATTACGACGGCACAAAATAGACAAATCCAAAAAAAAACACCTCCAAATGCAAAACAAAACAAGGGCAAACCCGCCCAAACCCAAAAACAATAAAACAATTCACAAAAAATCGCACAAAAACGACTCGCCCTTCTTTTCAAGGAAAAGACGAGTCAATACAACAAAATTTTCAAAAAAAATACCCAACACCTCAAGGCCCACAGAAGGCCCGCAAAATAAACAACAAAAATTCTCGTCGCAATTGGGTATTTTTTCAGAGCTCAAAAAGGCAATTTTACGCCAATTCAGGAACAAACAGGTCAAAAATTCAAAATACGACCACAACAAACAATATGATTTAATCACGTCTCAAAGTGGCCTAAACTACCGTTAAGGTTCATTTCAAGACAAACTGACTCAATTTGAGCTCAAACAGACGCTTATTTCATCAGACATAAGACCGACGCAAAAGGCAAAAACTCAAAATTTTGCTCACAACACCCAACGTAGGTTCAATATTGCAAACACGGTCTTCCCCGACTACAATACAACCTAGTGGGGTACACAACTCAAGCAAACAAACTTGGCATTGTGAAATAAGACGGTTTCCTCGTCTCATTCACGTTTTTCGAGCATAGAGAGCGAGAACGGGGACCAAAATGCGAACTAAAAGCACCCCTATACTCCTAAATAGGTTTCTAACCTAATGCAATCATCAATTCCACTCGAAAATGGGCTAATAAAAAATGCCCAATTCAAATTTCAAAAATTTAGGGTTTCGCCCTAATTCAATTAACAAAAAGACAAACAAATTCAAATGGATTCAAGAGGATTTACATACCTTTTGATGACATGATGGTAATGGCACAAAGTCGAGCAAGAAAAGAAACCCAAAAATGGCGATTTTTGTGATCGTCGCGGTTTTAGGGAAGAAGACGAAGTGAGAATGAGAGCAGCCACTTCTTGCGTCTTTTATTGGAAACAGGGAAGCCCCCTTCCTTCGCACAACAGCTCGCGCCTCAATGGGGTGTTCCATGCTTTATTTAGCGAAATTTTGGGCTTTGGGCCAATTTACCACACAAACTTCAATTATTAAACGGCGGAATTAAAAACCGTCTTTCAAATACAGAAACAAAATAGTGGAATTCAAATTTGACATTTTCACAATATTTCAACGACGGCAATAAAAACCATCATTTTTAGAAAATAAATAGTGAAATTCAAATTCGCTATTTTCACATAACTTCAACGACGGCATTAAAAACCGTCATTTCTCGAACAAAAACAAAATAGCGAAATTCAAAATTCGCTATTTCCAAAAATCTCAAATCTCGAACGACGGCAATACAAAACCGTCATTTTCCAAATACAAAAAACAAAACAGTGAAATTCAAATACGCTATTTTCATAAATTTCAACGACGGTATTAAAAGTCGCCATCTTTCAAATACAAAAACAAAATACTGAAATTCAAATTCGCTATTCTCACGAAATTTTTAACAAATATTTTCAAATCGCAAACAAATGGCATTAAAATTCGTCAAACCTTCAAAAAGGGATAATGAAATTCACTATCCTTCACAAATCTCAAAACATGAGAGGACGAAATTAGAATCATCCTTCCCAAACACACATCAGACGACAGAATGTACATCTGTCCTTTTTCTACAAAACAAACGGCAATAATAACCGCCATCTCCCTTCAAGGTTCAATACCACCGCCGACCACGGAATCCAGGCTCACGAGCCTATACCTTTTCGGCACCACAAACATTCAATATGAACACCGAAATTCCCAAACAAGATATCGAAAACCTGCTCATGGAGCCCGCTAACTCAAACAACTTCTCGAAATAGGCCCGTCCAACACGGCTATTTCCCACGGTTGATCAATCGACATTCAACATGGCTGACGAGCCTCATAACGCGCAACCAATATGGCCGGCGAGCCTCAAAACGCAACACATTCGATATGGCTGGCGAGTCTCAAAACGTAACACCATCAATATGGCTGGCGAGCCTCAAAATATAACACATTCGATATGGCTGGCTAGCTTGAAAACGCAACACCATCAATATAGCTGGTGAGCCCCAAAATGCAACACATTCGATATGGCTGGTGAGCCTCAAAACACAACACATTCAACATGGCTAGCGAGCCTCAAAACGCAACATATTCAACATGGCTGGCGAGCCTCAAAACGCACCACATTCAACATAGCTGGTGAACCTCACAACGCACATTCGACGCGGCTGGGGAGCCCCTTCATATCCGCACGCGGCTGGTGAGCCCCTTTAAATCCACACGCGGCTGGCGAGCCCTTCATATCCGTACGCGGCTGGCGAGCCCCTTCGTATCCGCACACGGGTGGCGAGCCCCTTCATATACGCAACACGGCTGGCGAGCCTCACATCGCACATTCAACATGGTTGGCGAACCTCACAACGCACATTTAACATGGCTAGCGAGCCTCACAACGTACATGCAACATGGCTGGTGAGCCTCAAAACGCACATTCAACATGGCTGGCGAGCCTCAAAACGCATCTCATTCAATATGGCTGGTGAGCCTTAAAAAGTAACCTCGATGCGGCTACCGACCCCCATCATATCCGCAGCACGGCTGGCGAGCCTTTGCCCGCAAACAAGAAATGAATCATGGACATATCCCGAAGATGCCTCAGGTATGACTCCTTCTTATGGCTAGCGAGCCATTGTACGTAGTCTAACGGACTTTAAATGACCCTCACGCACAGTCGACAGACTCTAAGCTGTTCCCAACGACAGGTCCTTAACTCGTACCCCCGAGTCGCTTTGGCGTCGTCCTTCCCGACGGCAGGTCCTTGGCCTGAATCCTTTCGAGTCGCCTTGACGTCGCCTCGGTCTCCAGGTTGTAATCTTCGATTGACCTGGGGGCTATACTTTGACTTTCGCCCTGTCCAAGCCTCAGTCAAAGTGGAAGCTCTTTAGATACACAGTCTCTGTCAAGTATCCAACAAACACCCGATAATTATCGGACTACAACATGCTTAGGAATTGCAGCATTTGATCGCCAGTTTTGTACAACTATACGTCGTAAAACTTAAAACTATTTTGAAAACAAAACATTTCAAAACTTTTCAAAAGTACCTGGAGTGTTTAATGCATGACGACGGGGTCGCTATGACACTAACTAGAGTCAAAACCGACACCGGACCAAAAACCGACTCAAAATTCAAATCCCAACTCCAAAAACGAGTCAAACAGACTCAAACACAAAAAACAAAACTTTCCAAGTATTCCATGTTAAGTATTTCCCGGAATGATTCATGGTCAAGTACAAATCAAGTTCATCCAAAACATAAGACAGAACAAATTATAATTACAATTGCGTGATAGTGAAAAGACACCTTGAAGACCCGCGAATTGGCTCGCGCCTCTTCGAGCAGCCCATGCGGCTACGTCGCTCAAAACGCACACAACCACCCATTTCTCTATAAATACCACCTTCACATACCATAACACCTTAACACCTTACGCAAGCGTCCACCCCCTCATTTCTCCCTTAAAATTCTAGACTCGACTTCTCAAGTCACAAACCGACACGTGTTTTCGATCTACCGATCAAAAACACAAGCCTTACACATTGTTTGGTACCGTCATCGTTCCTTAAATCACTTGACCGACCATCTCGACCAACTACACCATTACTAAACTTAAAACACTCTTTTACATTATTAAAACGGTTTTCAAACCGAGTTTTCCGACCAATCAAGTTCATACACTTTCTTCGATTTCTCGTCTCAAGCCTAGCATGTAAGTATGAGGGTGTAAAAATTCTCTTCTATCATGTTTTTCATTTGTTTCATGACTATAACATGCTAAAACATGCATAACATGGTCCAAATATGGGATAAATGAGCCAAAACCGGATTTTTGGCCGAGACATGGGCTGCTTGTATAACAGCATAGCTCACGCCTAAAGCCCCTCTCAGGCCTTAATCCAGCCGTGTTTGGTCTCTTCTTCCCCTTTATTTTCATTTCATATTTGTAATCGGTTTTTCACCGTTTCAAATACTTCAAATCATTTTTATGATAAACTTTTGACCATAAAACATTTTTCATCCCTGGTTCATAATACCATGACGGTTTAATCCGTGTTTCGGTGATAATATTTGGTTAATTACATTTTAAAAGGTATTTTAAAACCTTTCATTTCATTTCTTTACATTTTCAAAACAAATGCATTAGTCACAAATGCAAAATCATCCTTGGTTCTGTTAGAAATCTGTATCTCATTAATTAACATATTCATATATGTGATGATATAATTTAGTCATAAAATTAAATACAAATCTTATGCATGCAAACTAAAATAGATAAGTTAAGAAATCGTTTTCCTTACTAAAAATTTCGGATTAAAAGGGCACCAACAAGATCTCCTTCTTGTTAGTTCTTGAGCATTCCAAATAATGGATGAACAAAGATTCAAGTATAGAATATCTCCCAAAAGTGAATATCCAAGGAAACCTCTCAATAACAAATATTATTATGAGCTAGTAATAATAAAAGTCTAAGTTAAAAATGACACAAAATATTAATTTGTCTCTCTACTATTTCGGTGGAGAGGAGGAATTATTTGGAGTTTATTTCTCTAGAATTTACACAAATTGTAGAGAGCATGCATTTTTCTTACACTAGAAAAATTATGATAAGAGTGAATGAATAATTGTAGAGGAAACACTCTCTATTTTTCATGCTGAATCCGGTTGGAGGGAGTATATGTGCCCAATGCATGGGCAAGATTTTCTACCCAAGAAAATGATAGGCATGCAAGGCTAGTAGTTAGCTTTTATGATTGTGTTTTCCACTTAAAACAATTTACACAATTTTTCCACTAACTCCCTTCAATATTTGGGTACATGTCTATAAAATGGGAGGTCCATTTTATTTTGTCATTTGTCAATTTTGTCACATGTAACATGTTACATGACATGTCATAATGTAGTATTTTTAACATATTAAAAATCAACATACTCATAAAATACGTCATTTACAAAATCGACTAGTAATTCGTTATTACTTGTACCAAAATGGTTTGTCAATTATAAATCACAACATCTTGTATTTATAATAAATCATTCATTCAATATCAATTCAATATCAATTGTTTCGTAAACAATAATTTTATCCATGTAATAAAACAATTCGATTACTTAGACCATATCTAATTTAATCGAATTACAATAAGACACGTTAACTTTACTCACAAAATCATCCGTCAATTTTAAGCAATTTAATTAACCCGTATCGGCATACGATTAATTAAATAATAAATTAAGAGTATTTCCCTATAGGTATGACCTAAGGGGATCAACTGATCACCACCGTCGCACGACAGTAATGTCAAACTCTAGTCAGCCAATCATTACCGATATGTGTGGACCAGTTGAATGTAAAATATTTACATCCCACATGTATTCTTAAAATGAGACTTAAACATGTGATCATCATGATCGACAGTTGTGATCGCATTATTGTCGGAGGACACATATTCCAACAGGTTCTACAGACCATGTCTGATTTTATCCCGAGTATGATGATAAACACTGACTAATTACAAAAAAATGAACTTAAAACAATTAGTTCATAATCATTTTCAAAACTATTCATGTCAAGCTTGCAAAACCGAACCCGACATCGAATATTGTCAAAACAATGACGATTATTCAAGTCTCGTTGTTCATATCAACACAAAAGCGGTCTAAACAACCTTTTCAAATCAAGACGGGTTCAAACACCCTATTTTTAAACCATTTTACAAACCTTTTAAATGGTCAGAAGACGTCCTAATATCTTCTGTCGACCCGCGCCTAAACAGGCCACTCATTTTCTCATTTTCAAATCAGAACAGGCCTGTTTGCATCGTCTGATGGCTCGCGCCTATATAGGCTGCCTGATGCATGCCTTGTTTCCTTCCAGCCCTTGTCTTGGATGATCCCGACGTCGGTTAACCCGAATACAGGACAAATCAAATGACAAATCTGCCCATTTTACATCGTATTTGCAAAACGCCTTACTAAGACATATGGATCACGTTATGCACCATAAACCTAACTCGGTAAATGGATGTTTAATTTTCGTCTTGCATGCAAATCAACATTAAATCCAACTTGACATCAAATACTTGATACTTGGATTAAACAACCGAGATAGAAAGCTCACATATTATGTTTAAAACTTGTGGATGCGCATTCATGCATTTACCCGTTTTATCAACTTTTGCATTTAACCAACCAGGATCGATCAGTAGAGGCCGCTACCGCGGGCGGGATTGGGTGTCCGATTAAAGGGCTTCCCAATACGTACCTTCACCTCTTACTCATAAACTTTGGATAGTGGACGACCTTATCCATGGCGTACGAGAGTCATCCTAGAGATAGGATGCTAAAGAGAGATGATTCCTTATCTTTAGTACCTATGTCAAACACCGCTTTTTGCCATGGTTGACCTAGGTATAAAGTGTATTCGAACGGGTTCTAAGCATCCCACAAATGCTTGATGGCGACTTCGAACATCTCTTGCATCGTTTCGAGACCCTTGCCGAGACGAAACCGGCCTATCTAAAATGATCTGGTCGAAAGCATTTTTACGCTGCCGAGCGGGGCTTTCAAAAAGACCGCTGCCACGTCCCGCAGATTGGTTGGGCGTCGCAGGTGGGCCATGTCCATAGTTTACAAACCCTTACTTTACTTGCTTTTTTTACTTTCATTTCTTTACATTTCATTGTTATAGTAGTGTAGCTTGATACCTCAAATCTCAACCCAATTTTTGACAGCCTAAGACATATCTTTCTACAACCGATAACTTAATTCAATACCCGTCCTTTGGGATCCGACCTTTACTTTTTTTTTTGGTAAAATGTGAGAGATATATATAATGATATAAAAAAGGTTATAAAAGGTTAGTAAAACTCAATTAATCATCTATCACGTACAAATCTTTCTGCCTTAACCAATCTAATTCCGTTTTGGTTAATACCTTGTAGTCCCTTCCTCGTACTCTAGCTTTAACTTCTTCAATGACCTGTTCTGCAATCCTCTCAGGCCTAACCAACATCCCTTCCATATTACTTTTGTTCCTCTGCTGCCAGATATGGTAAATCACACCCCACATCAGAGCTGCTTGTATTCCTTTTTGCAATTTCGTTCCTGTCCTTTGCGTAAACCATACAACCATGTCATTCACTGGGAATGTAATCTGCATTTTCTGGCCGATTGTCTGAATGACTCTTCTACTGTAGATGCAGTCACACAGAATATGTTCAAAGCATTCAGTCTCTTGCCCACAAAGCAAACACTTATCATCAATGTCCATACCATACCCAATCAGCTTGTCTCTTGTTCTCAAAGCTCCATGTGCAACTAACCATCCTGTGAACTGATGCTTAGGTATCACATGATCATTCCAAAGACTCTTATACCAGGTAACCTTTAGATTTGTGCCCTTAAGCCACTCATAGCAGTCTCTGGGAGAATACTCAGACTGAGCATTCCATTTACCAGCCATGTAACCAGGAAGCATTTCCTCCTTAACCTTGCATATCCTTCTCCAAACCCAACTAGAGCTAGTAGGTGGTGTATAGTCCAGCCATTCCCTCCCTTTCAGATAATTCTTTTGCACCCACTTCACCCATATTGAGTCTTTATATACAGTTATCCAATGCACTAGTCTTCCAATCATAACTTTGTTCATTGTTCCTTAATCTTTCAGTCCTAAACCTCCCTCTTCCTTTGGCCTACAAACTTTATCCCAGGCTACCAATGACACCCTTCTGTAGTCTATACTGCTGTCCCACAGGAAGTTTCTACAAGTGGCTTCAATCCTGCTAATGATCCCTTTGGGGATAATGAACATTGAAGCCCAATACGAGTGTAAAGAGGATAGGACAGCCTTGACTAACATCAATCTCCCCGCATAGGAGAATTTCTTTGCCCCATAGTTGTGGATCCTGCTGCAGATCTTCTCTACCAGACACTCACAGTCACTCTTCTTCATCCTAGTGGTCTATATAGGCATCCCCAGGTACTTAAAAGGCAGCTGCCCTTCCACAAATCCTGAGACTCTCAAAATATCTAGTTTTATATGTTCAGGCACACCCTGGAAATAGGCGTTTGATTTGGTGGCACTTACCTTCAGCCCAGACGCATTAGAAAAAGTAGAGAATGACTTTAACAAAAGCATCATGGAATGAGCATCACCCCTACTAAAAAGTAGCACATTGCAAACATCAGGTTTGCCAGTTTTAATTCTTTGCACAGCGGGTGATAATTGAACTGAAACTTGTTAGCTGCATACTTCAGAGTCCTTGTCAAGTATTCCATGTATAAAGAAAAGAGTAGAGGGGAGAGAGGATCTCCCTGTCTAAGACCTCTCTTGCCTTGAAAATACCAAAACATATCCCCATTTAAGGAGAGTGAGAAGCTTGCAGTGCTGATGCACTGCATAACCATAGTTTTGAAATCACTTAGGAATTGGAGCTCATCCAACAGTTGTTCAACAAATAACCATTCTACTGTGTCATACGCTTTTTGCATATCAATCTTGAACATACACCAAGGAGTAGCATTTGGCCTTTCATATAGTTTGATTAAGTCTTGACAAATCAAGATGTTCTCTTGAATGCTCCTATCCTAGATGAAAGCTCCCTGATTCTTATCAATTATACCAGGCAGAACCTCTGCTAATCTAGCACATAAAAGCTTTGAGATAACTTTGTAAATGACATTACAGCATGCTATGGGGCGAAATTGCATTACACTTTGGGGTCTCTCACATTTGGGAATGAGTGTAAGTGTTGTTGCATTGATTTGCCTAAGAAGCCTTTTCTGGGTAAAAAAATCATTGACAGCACTGATAACATCCCTACCTACCACTTCCCATGCATCTTTGAAAAACTTACTCGTCTATCCATCAGGTCCTGGAGACTTTATGTCAGGTATGCTAAACAGGGTGTCCCTGATCTCCTTGCCAGTGACAGGTCTAGCCAGCTGCACATAGTGGTCTGCATTGCATCTAGGACCTAAATCAATAAGTTTCCTATGAACCTTTTTGGTTTCCTGATTTTCCCCAAGCAAATGCTGGTAGTAATCCAGGAAAGCACTATGCACTTGCTCTGGTGTGTCACATATTTGCCCAGTCCTGTCTTCAACCCTGATGACCCTATTCCCACTCCTTTTTTTGAGCAAACTGTGAAAATATGCACTGTTAGAGTCTCCCTTCTGCAGCCAAAGTAATTTAGCCTTCTGGGCTAGGAAACTGTCCCTGGCAACACTCATCTCCCTAAGAGTTTTAGAGGCCTCAAACTCTTCAGAGATTAGTTTTAGGTTAGTAGGATCTTTCCCAATCAGTTCCTGCAATTCAGAGACCTGTCTTTGTAGAATGGCAGTTGATTTCTCAATATCACTTTATTTCTCCCTGTTCAATGCCTTCAAAGCAGGTTTCAGGAGTTTCAGATTCTTGGTTAGTCTGAAAAGAGGAGTGCCAGAAATACTATTACTCCAATTGCGTGTGATGGTAGGCAAGAACTCCTTAGATGCTCCCCACATGTTATAATACTTGAAACTTCTGGCTTTCTGGACCTGAGTTGTGCTACTGATCAGACAAGGGGTGTGGTCAAGCATGCCCTCAGGTAGGAAATTAGCATATAGATCAGGGAAATGGTCACTCCAAGCTTTATTAGTCATAAATCTATCAATCTTACTATAGATCCTATCCTCAGGCCTTTTCTTATTGTTCCATGTAAAGAGTGATCCAATTGCAGGTATATCCACTATCCCACAATCCAGAAGACATGTCCTAAAGGGATCAATCTCAGCAGTAGGAGTATTGTCTCCCACTCTCTCAGTAGCAGATAGCACACAATTGAAGTCTCCTGCTATGGCCCAGGGACCATCAACCACTCCTGCAATTCTCCTTAGATGATCCCATATGGGGGCCTTTTCATGAATTTTATTGAAAGCATAAATCATAGTTAGATGAAAGACACTTCTACTCACCACTGTCTCAACCTTCATGTGAATAAACTGAGAATTATATTCAAAGAATTGAATCCTGAACATCTTAGGATCCCACAACACCCAAATTCTCCCACTATTGTGATACCCATTGTTTGTGGATATGCACCAATTATTGAAATTATTTACAGTTCTAGCATAAGCCCTACTCTTTATTTTTGTTTCCAACAAGCCAAATAAACCTACTCCCTTATTTTGCAAGAAAAAATTTATAAATTTCTGCTTATTAACTCTATTCATGCCTCGCACATTCCAAAATCCTATTTTATCCATAAGAATTTGGAGGAAAATTACCATTACTATTATCACCACCCTGTTGTTTTGAAGGAGATGCCAAGACATCCTTGTAAGAGTGAGCTCCAAATGTGTCAGTGCTGTATCCACTCTTATCCCACTCCTGTCTATGCATCCTAACCAATCTTTTACGTGGAGTGACAGACCCAGATATAACCGGAGCTTTCTGAACAGTGGTTACAACCACATTATTCTGAGGTTGAACAACTGCAGTCTGCTTCACCACTGGCCTCCATACTTTCTTAACAGGCTTTTGAACAAATTTCTCCTGTGTACCTCTCCTACAGTGCTCCACTTCATGCCCCATACCCATACATTTCTTGCATTTAATCGGGCGCCATTCATACTCTATATCTACCCTTATGATTGAACCCTTCTCGTCTTTAAATGCAACCTGTGGAGGTAATTCCTAATCAACAACAAGTCCAACCATGACACGAGCATACCCCAACCTAGTCCTCTCCTCAGTGGCAGCATCACTCTTTATGAACTTCCCTATCAATCCTGCTATTTTAGGTAGTCCTTTACCCCAAAATTTCAGAGGTAGTTTATGAATTTGAACCCAAGCAGGCACCGATTTTACATCCTTCTTTGTCATTTCTAGATCCCTTGTCCACGACTTCACTATCATTGGCTTGTTATCAAATAAGTAGTGCCCTGAACTCAAAACCTTTTCTTTCATTTTCATGGTTTTAAAACGCACCAAGAAGATTCTATTTGGCATGAATGAGATTTTGTCAATGTTATACTTCGTCCAAATACGTCTAATGAAGCCTTCCACCACCTCCCATGGCGGATTTGCCCCTAATATGAAGCACACTACTGCCTGGTTCCAAAACTCAATTTCCTCTTCAACATCCTCCATCTGAATTTGTAACATGTCTTCATTCTCATTTTTTGAATCATTCACATCATTAAGGTTCCCCTGTTCTGCCGTCTCCTGCACTACTTCGTCGTCTTCCTCATTCTCAATGTCAGACTCTGTTTTTTTATCACCTTTAGCATTAGGGTTCCCCTGTTCTACAGTTTCTCCCACAATTTCCACAACCTCCTCATTCTCAATATCCTCCTCATCATATTCCTCTTCTTCATTATCAGTCTCGACTACTAACTCAGGAATTCCAGTAATCTCATGGATATTTCTCGTCTTACCCTCTTCTTCAACATTTGGTCCTGTCGATTTTGCATTAGGGTTTGATGTTTCCACAATTTCCGTATTTGGTTCATCCTCTTCTATAGATTTTGTGCCTGGAACACTCCGTCCTCTAAGTGGCATCTCCCTCTGTCTTTGTAGGTTCGATTTCCTAGCCATAGGCTCGAAAATCAATGGCGGCTTTCTCTCTCTAATTCTCCATCTCTTTCTCTCTCTAGGGTTTTTTTTATCCGACCTTTACTTACAACTCTACTAAGAGTAGTTGTTTAGTTATAAATATTTTTTTGGTTAGTTGACTTAGACGACAAAGTTTCGAACCGCACCAAGTATGCCCTGACATCTTCTTTCACGTTCTGCCACCAAACTGCAGCCTCACCTCTTAGGTAGTACACCACTTATTCGATAGCCAACTCCGTCAGACACTTCACAACCTCAAGAAGCCTCTCCATCTCGCGGTGCCAGTTATCGAGCAGCATAGGCTCTCTGGTGCCCTCATAATTCGAAGGGTTGAAGCGAGCAATGATGGTGCTTAGATGAGTTGCGTCCATCGGTATCTCAGCTCCCTTTCCCACGTTCTTAAGAGCCTCTAGGAGTGCATCATGCTGCTCAATCATACGGGCGACCTCATCCATAGTCATCTCAGAGGCTTGGATGTATGCTGCAGACCTCTTTGGTGGCATTTTGAGCTGATAGAATCAAGGAAACGTAAGCACGTAGCCTATGGCTCAAAATCCCAATAAGATGGGATGTCTTACCTTTGGGCTGATTGTTTGTCCTCACTTAAGCCCAAAAGCACAAGGCCTTGTTACTAAGTGGTAGGTGAAAGCCCTTATAAATATCTTATACGCCACTCAATTTCCCGATATGTGGGATAACTTCCCTCTTAATATCTTGGGGTGTTACAGCCCGTGACCACTCGATCGAGTACACATCATGTTTTCTGCTGTTTCGTCTTTCTTCTTCCCTCGTGCTTTATCTTTGCTTGGTTCATTCTCGTCATCACTTGGCTCAAGGTTACCCAATCCCTTGGGATACATGTAAGGGACCTCATCTTCAACAATAGGCATCTCCGGACATTGATAAGAGTACTATTCCTCAATAAAATAGCATTAACTTGCTCGTGTGCTTGTTTATCTTAAGGAGGAAGAGTTACGGGATGCTTAGAAGGATTTTAGACTGCTAACTAAGCAACTTGGGTATCCAATATCATGTTATGAGCCATAAGTTCAGAAATTAGAGTCGCTTGCTTTGGTTGAGCCATAAGACTCTATTGCAACATAGCTTTCATCTTCGCGAGATCATTATTAGAAGCTTGCTGAGGAGGTTGTATCTGCTGAAATTGTTGTTGATTGAAACTTTAACCTCCTTGGTTCTGCCTAACAAACTTCCGCATAGGTGTGACCTTAAGGGATCAACTGATCACCACCGTCAAACGACAATAATGTCAAACTCTAGTTAGCCAATCATTACCGATTAATGTTGATCAGTTACCTATATAATTGAATCATCCCTTACGTATTCTTATCACAAGATTTAAATATGTGATCGCATTATTGTTGAGGACACTTACTCCAACAATCTCCCACTTGTCCAAGACAAGTGTACGTCACCAATTCTCTTGTCCTATTACAATCTCCCACTCAATGCAAGGTGTCTTGCCGGTCGTACTTTCATTTGATTATATCTTGAGTGGTTTCCTCGATCTGGAGAGTAACTTTCTGACCGGAATTATCTACCGTAGATACCTTCCAGCGTGGCCACGTATTTTCAGTTCACTACTCCTCGATTGGCCCTGAGATTTCAAACAATCCTGACAAGGAGGTGGACAATTCCTATCGCACTATTCCCTTCATATAGCCACAGTTCATCATGACCCAAAATACACTCATTTGACTTCAGTTACGACAGTCATAGAGTATAAATCAAAGCTAACGAGAAACTTGTGCCAACTTAGGCGACTAGTCTCTAGTCAAAAGAATTAACTCATAAGAATATTATAGTAGCTCTTGCCATGACCAGGCTTTATGATTTTCTAGAACTCTATAAGCGATCACTGCCCGATAGAGTGTCTCATACAGTCTGTCTATGTGATCAACTAGTCATCCCATATGACCCTATGGCACTTGAACTTGCCATCAATCGCATCACGTTCTAGTTACTTTCGAGATGTCACCTCCTATAAGTAACCAGGGGCGCATACTATGTCAATCCAGTTCACTTTAATGGGGTTCAATATTGTTTCAACAACCTATTTGTATATAACAAAGTAATGGATGAGTTTAAAGAAACTCGGACGATAAATGCAATTATCATATATGAATAGTCAATACCTTATTACTACTTCATATCTTATAATCCATAGTGTACTTATTACACTAGTTAAGTTGCAATAAAATCTTGGTAAGTGGATATACCATGTATCCACACAGTCCAACTTTATGAATTGTCATTTCCTTCTATTCAATGTTATTTCTAATGACATGAATTTATCTAAGTAGCTGTCTAGCCTTCTTACTAGACTTTGGCTCTTATACTTTTGAAGATGCTCCCACTGTTATCATATAACTTGTGATAAAGTCTTGGTAGAGGGATCTACTCTTAGTCCCTTATATTAACCATCTTATCACAATATACTCAGATTCTGTTTGTAGACCTTCCAATGGTTGAAACTAAAACATTTTTCTATTCACTTACTCCTAAGTCAATAAAATCAGTCTAGGATTTCGATAAATCCTTATAGGTTTGGAAACTAGAGTTTGTGTAACCCTTCAACACACAACTTAGTATGTCATCCAATCATAAGAACAATTCCTCAAATCTCCTCTAGAATTTTAATGGATGTTCTTGAAGGCTTTATAATGACCTTCATTTGAATTAACTTGTTATTGACTTATCTTGCTCCAAGCATATGATTCATCAGGGCATGTGCATATAATGGTATACATGATCGTTATAATGGCGGAAACATTAGCAATCGATTTCATGTGATCAATAACTCATTAGGTTCACTAAATGACTATGACTCTATCATAGTAATTCCACTTTCATCAATATGAATAACCTACTCAACCTTGTTGATATTAAACAGATAAAGAATCTTATCAATACAAGATACTTATCTAAGTGCCAATCTAAAATTCCTTATGTCATAATAGATTTGGAATTCTAGAATGTATTATATCTTCTTTTATTGAGAATTGAAAACCAAAACAATCCGTCATAGATGGTAGTGTTAGTGTGTCATCCTCAATGAGTAATATGACATTAATTTGGAAGACAATTTCTCCTACTGAATTTCATGTCTAAACGTGGCAATTTTAACTCCCACTCAAATCCATGTATATACATGGTTTCTCGACAACTCGAGTGAAAACCATTTTTTCATCACATGATTGAAATGATCATTGTAATCATTAAGTGTTAATTAAAACCTTGTACTTATGTCGTATACACATCCCTTTCTAAATACCTATTTAGAAATTTGGTTTTAAAATCTAACTTGATCATACACACCATGAGGTGTAGCAATGATAACATAGATCTTAGCATAGTTACATGTTAACTTAGCTTTGTAGACATCTTTTATGTCTGTCTATGCAACTCTAAACAAATTTATCCTTTTGCACAGATTTCACTTTGGTTCATACGGCTCTTATGTAAAACAGAATTCAAATTACTTGATACAACCACTTTATAATCTTATTATATGAAGAACATTTTCTTTTGGTCTCCTCACTAGTCTGAAGATTTACCTAAGAAAGTTTTCTTTTGGTCTCCTCACATGTCATGAGTTTCACTTAAGAACGCTTTCTTTTGGTCTCCTCACTAGTTCATAACCAGTCGTATGTTTGTTGCTAATTTTCTCCCACTTTATCTTTTAAAAAATACACATATTTTTCTCGGAATATAGCCTTATAAGCAACAAACAAATTCAGACTTTTATTTGTGAAGGAAGAGAATATTGCATATGATAACCTTAATTGATGACCCTTTTGTAAAGACATTATAATCTAGCTTCAAAGTAGACTAATCCTTATAGAGTAAAGGATTGGACTCATATCCATGTCTTATACAATTTTAAGGTCTTAAGCCCTCCCATAGCTCGTATGGAGTCTTATAAGTGGTGTAGCAAATTGGTTTATAAAATTCCCTATTTTGAGTTCCAATAACTCCTTTTTTGACTTTACAATCGTTCTTTCTTATATCAAATAAGATGTGATATTAAGTAATAAAAGCATAAGTGAGAATCTAATTCATGGCTTATGAACTAATTACAATGATCCAATCGTTGTAATTCTTTTATGATTAATTTAAGTCAATATAATTTATGTTTTGATGTAAAAGTGTATAATGACAAGTTTTAAAATTAAAAAATTTCCATAAACCAAGTGACTTGGGTTGAAAACCAAGCCACTAAAATTAAAATACAACTAGTTATCCTTGAAGATAAAACGAAATAAACTAATTTCCTTGTCCAACTAGGAAATTAAAAGAGTTCTAAAACAACTTCAAAATACAACAATAAAAGGAAGACTATCAAAATAAAGGCCAAGCTTCCATAGGTGTTCTACTATGGGTGGCTACTCTAGCTTCCGTTGAAGAGCCTCCTTAGGCTTGGTTGTCTTTGCCTTTGTCTTTGCTCGGATGCCCTTAAATACAAATTAAAAAGGGTAAGAATCACAACTTGTATCCAAATACCAAAGTTGAGATTGAAATCAAAACATAAATGGTAGGGAGAAATTATATTTACCTACTGGAACGATCTTTCCAGCTTTGATATCACCAAGATACTTCGGGTAATTACTCTTCCAATGTCCTACGCCATTACAATAATGGCATTGTCCTCGGAAGTAGCACCCTTTTTAGAAGAGCTTTTCTCAATAGCTTTTCCTTTTCCCTTGAAGGGAGTGGGTTTCTTGCTCTTTCTAGCACTTCTCTTAAACTTCCCTTTGCTCTTATTGTTGATCACGAGCACATCCTTGGTTGAGCTAACATTTAGACCCATATATCTCTCGGCTTGCACAAGCAATTTGTTTAATTCATGGAGAGAAGTCTTCATATTTTGCATATTGTAGTTTACCCAAAACTGTACATATGCTTTGACTTTGTTCAAGGAATGTAGAACTCGGTCTATAACGAGTTGTTCGGGAATGTCAACCCCTTGGATCTTAAGAGTCTCAACAAGCTCAATCAACTTGAGCAAATTAGGGCTAACTTTTTGGCCCTCTTTGATGTTAATCTCGAAAAACGCGGAGGCCGCCTCATATTGGATGATCCTTGGAGCTTGCGAAAACATGGTCACAAGCTTGGTGTAGATCTCATAGGCCGTGCTCATCTTAATAGCACTCCTTTGGAGATCGGGTTCCATATAGAAAATTAAGACGTTATTGATTGCGGCCGATTCTTTTAGGTAGGCCTTATAGGCTTCCCTTACGGCGGGGGTTGACCTAGTAGTAGGTGTAGCGGGAGCGACTTCGGTAAGGTAACGAAGCTTGTCGTCACCTTCCGTGGCCAAACAGAGTTGCGCGTCCCAATCAGTGAAGTTAGATCCATTCTTTTCAAGTTTACATCGATCCATAAAGGATCGGAGCCAAGAAGCAGTGGGGAGTGGTGGAGCGTTTGCGCTAGTTGATGCGGATGAAATAGGAGTTGTCATTGCTAATTAATCAATTTGACTACAAAATGGAAAATGAAGGAATTATAAACATTTATCGTTTTAATATAACTTGTAACATTTTAAACAAGTCTTAGCATTTACATAGTGACCGTTACCCAACTATGATAAATGATTCCGAGATCCAAAATTCATATTAACTTGTATGTGAGCCAACGGGCCCTCTACACCTTTATTAATATAACTTGGTGGGTTAACCCTCTTAACCAATTCTACAATTAGAACTCTCGGTCGATGAATTTACGTTAAGTTCATATTTAGCCCGAACCTATTGCGGCTACGGTCGCAAATACTTTTGTTGGGATCAACCAAATTTTCGAAGTGTAATAACTATTTATTACTCCACTTACCCAACGTCAATTGAAGTACCCCGAAAAATCGTATTGTACCCCTTATGAAATTGAGATTCATGGGCTCCTACTATTTGGTAAGGATAAGTCTCAATCTTTTAAAAGTAAAGGTCTTGTCAATTTGTTATCTATCAATTTTAAGTGAGCTAAAAGTCGAATTATCCATAATCATAATTAACACGGTCGAAAACTCAATATGATATGCATGTGTTGTTATGGCGATTTCGCAACGCATGCAACATATTAAAAGAAATGCAAAGCAAAGTAAAATTCCTAGTATGGTCTTCCTAAAATAGAAAATCAAATAATATATTACAAATTCGTAAACCAACTTCTTTGGTCCCTTGAATCTTCAAGTGGCACGCCTCCCAAGAACACCGTCTTTGTCGGAACGCCTTACCGAATGGCACCGTCTTGAAGGAACTCCGGGATTAAAAATAATAAAAATACATAACTATTCCTATTTATACATTTGTAATATTAAAAACTAGTAAAAATAAAAGTGATACGAGATCACATTAAATTACAACCGAATCAATATCCCGTTACATTACGGGAAACATCGATTAAAACTAAGGCCATACTAAGATAAAATTACATAATTCAAAATTCAAAATTACATAAATAAAATATGACATTCAACAATGAAATATGCAGCATTATAATATGTATCTAACATGCCAGGTTATTATTTAGGTATTTTTTACCGAATTGATTGATTCGGGTCAATGTGGTCTTACTCGTTGGTTAGTTGAATGATTGTTTGTATGATGATGTTTAAATAAGGAAATAAAGTACGAAATATAAATTAACACGTAAGATTTGGTGACGCGGAAAACCCAGTGTGGGAACAACCGCGGGAGGGACGGTACCCTGCCGAATATTGCACTAGCTTTGAGTAGGAGGATGATTACAACTGTATCGTAATGCTAATCTTGCTAACATGAGTTATCGAGCTCGTAAGATCTTGGATGTATGTATGCGTGTGTATGTGGACGAGTTGATATCTTGATGAGAATGTGGATGTGTGAATGAATGTCCTTCTTTTGATTGCTTCCTCGGCTATTTATAGGGTAAGAACCCTAGGCATGTCCTACCTTAATTATGGAAAGGGAATATAACTTCCATAATAACTCTTTCCATGTTTGGTCGTCTCCCTTAATTCTCCCTGATCTCCCTGACTCCCCCTTTCCTATTTCCAGACGCCTCTTTCAATGGGCTCTAGTCTTCTCCTGCGAGCATGCCAGCCCATTCCCCTTCTTCTCATTAGATCCATTTATTTATTAAGTGGGCCTTTCCCTATTAGGTGATTTTTGGCCCAAACAGTTTGCCCCAAATTTCTTGTGAAGTACGCTTCGAGGTGTCAAGCAAGGAATTTACGTAATCGAATGCTAAAACCCTAAGCCGTCATTTACACTCCTTTTCATGCAACTCCATCATTTGAGCCGCCCACCTCCTCTTTTCTCGCACCCTACTCCCTCTTTCTTCCTTTATAACCTCAACCTCCACCTTTCACTTCTATTAATCTCAAATTATTTCCAAAAACACTCCCTCTATCTAAACCCTAAACCTTCCTCTTCTCTCACCTTGCCGGCTCCACTATTCCACTCCCCATCATCTCTTCCACCAGGTATTCTTCCCCTTTTTCTTCTTAATTTCCATTTTCTCTTTTTTCACCATGGGCAAAACCCGACAATCGTCATCGACCTCTGCTCCTACTGACCGCAACCCTGACCCAGTCTTTCCTTCTCAGGGACTCTTCACTTACCCCCACGACTGAGACTCCGTCTTGACTCCTGCTGACATTCCCATGATCAAGGGCTTGCTTGGTCTTGGTGATGGGGTGGATATCGCCATCCCTGAACCGGGTCAGAAAGCTGATGCCCTTCGTCCCGGATGGGTTTGTTTTTATCTGTATCCTTTTAGATATGGCCTGTGTTTCCCTTTTCCCAAACTCATCCAAGACTTCATATTTACGAATAATTTTGCCATGGCACAAATCTCTGCCACTGTCTGGAGGGTTCTCCTTTACTCCTTGGCTGCTGGTCAAAACACCGGTAATTCCATCTCCCTGGGCGATCTGGCCCATATGTACAAATCAGGTCCCACGGTAGGGGCCAATTCTCATTCCGGGGTACAATAAGTGTGTCATGATGTTCTCTCTCGTCATACGTATCTCCTTCATCAAAGCTGACAGCTGGTAAGTCGCTGTGAGAAATTCTGCAAGAATTTGCTGGCCTATCTCCTTTGGTCTCGGTAGCACGTCTCTTAGCTGCTGAGTATGTCAGCCCACTTAGGTCCGAGCGCTTTGTTATCACGTTTATGATTTTGGTGCATGTGGGTGGGGTTGCAGGTTTGGTGATGCCTACCTTATCCTGCTGCTTGCCCCCACGTGGTAATAGGTGGCTCAGCTTTCCTTATTCATATAGGCGCTTGATCTCTCTCCGTAATGTGTAGCAATCCTCAGTATTGTGCCCAATATCACGGTAGAACTCACACTTCTTTTTGCTATCCTTTCTCCAAGCTTGTCCCTCTGCTGGTGGGTTGGGCCACCTGACTCCATCTCCCATCTCCCTGAGTGCCTTCAGGATTCCTCCGACACCCGTAGTGAATCCATATTCTGCCAGAGTAGGGAGTTGCTGATTTTCCTCGATTTTGTTGACTCCCCTTCCATATGGCGTGTATCTCTCGTCCTTCTTGCTGGTGGTTTGCTTTCTTCCTGATTTCTCCACGGCTGAGGTACTAGAGACACTTGGTGTATTAGGTAGGCTGGCTCTGGCTAGGATGTCTTCTTCCAGTCTGATTGCGGCAGCTGCCTGCCTTTTCTTGTACTACCTTAAAACTGTGGCAGGGATGCATAATCAGCTGCTTGTATAGGCCGGAGTCATGGTGGAGGCCTCTTCTGAAGGCTTCTACTGCTGTCGAAACGTCGTACTCTCGTACTGCTACCTTCTCATTGTTGAACCTAGTATTGTATTTTCCAATGGTCTCTCCTGCCCCCTGGACGATTCTGTACAGATATCCTGCATGCTTCTGCGGCTTCCTGCTGCTTGCAAATTGTTGAAATGCGTTCACTAATTCAGCAAATGTGGATATCGACCTGTTGGGCAGGTTCATGAACCATCAAAGTGCCGGTCCTGTTAAGGTGGATCCAAATCCTTTGCACATGCAATCCTCCTTGACTTTCCCTACGGCTGTTACTGTCATCATCTTCTGCTTGTACTGGCTTATATGGTCAAAGGGATCTGTTGTGCCGTCAAAGAGAGGCATATTTAGATTTGTGAATCCCTTTGGCATGGCTGTGATGGATATGGTGTCCGCGAATGGTGAGTCGGTATAGCTGTCAAGTGCTTCTTTCTCGAGTGGGGGTGGCAGCCCTGGAACCCTGCTCATTATTTCTTTTAGCTCCAAGTACTGTTGATTTGTTATGCTGCCTGAATCTGGGGTCCGCCTGTCGGCTGCCTGCTGGTTCAATATACTGCCTCCTGACCCAAGCTCTTGAAGGTTCTGATGTGTTCCAGCAGTTAGAGGGGTTGAAGTAACGATTGTCCCATGCTGCTTGTTCACTTGCTGGTTCTACTCGGATCCTGTTCCAGGTGTCTGATCACTTGCTGCCAAACCGCTGACAGGGATGTCACCCGTTCGTGCCTCCGCACAGCTGGCTGATGGCCAGGTGTCTGGTGTGAGGTATCCCAGCCCTTGGGGGGTTATTCTTCCATCCGTCGGTACTGTAGTTAGATCCAACCTTGTTACCAGTTCGGCTGGTATCTGTCGAAGTGGATTCCTGCTGCCTGATGTCCCCTATGTCAGATCTACTAGTGGAGACCTTCCTTCCCCTGTCCTGCTCATCGGGGTGGCAGACTGCTTATTCTGGATGTCTATCTGCGCCCAGAGCTCTCGGTCCCTCTTCCTTGCTTTAGCTTCTACTTTCTTCTCGTCTTCTCTCATGTCCATTCAAAAGACATGCAAAGTTTTCTTCTCTCACATATTCATCTTTTTCTTCATCAAAACATGAGATTTTTGATTCAAATTGTTCATAAAAGATTACTAATATTATTAGTGTAATATATGAGTATTAGTAATAAATTTTAAGGTAAACTACTAAATAAATATCTAGCACATATTATTTAGTAGAGATAAGGGATAATCCACTACTAAAATAACGCGGAATAGTGACGGGAATCCTGACGAAAATAAAAATTCGTCAGATAAATCAGGAACCTGACGGAATACGGACGGATAATCCGTCAAAAAATATTCCTGACGGATCATCCGTCAGAATCCGTCAAATAATATTGGCGCGTTGACCAGCGTCAATGGCGCTAATATAGTGTGACGGATTTTGACGGAATATCCGTCAGGATATGTATTTTACTGACGGAAATTCCGTCAGAAAAGTCGTAAATTCTGACGGAAAATCCGTCCCATATGTAACATTATCAAAACCGGACACCCTCCCTTCCTCATTCATTTCCCAAATTGATTAAACCCTAACTCCTACAACCTCCTTTTTCCTTCTTCTCCACTTCTGGCTTCCTCTTGCCCCACCCACAAACTCCGACCACCACAACAACCTCCTTTCTCCTTCTCCTTCCTTTTCTTATTTTCCTTTTTCCCCTTACGATCTCCAACCGCCGCCGTCCTGTTGATTCTGCATCGCCGCTGCACCACCACCACCCTGCTTGTCTTTTCCTCCTTTTCTTTTTTTGTTCTAATCAGGTATGTTTATCAACGTCTGTAAAACCCTAATTATCAATTTCGATTGAATTTGTAGTTTAATTGAATTGTGAATTATTGTATAGCTGAGAATTATCTTTTTTTTGTTCTAATCCTGCTGCTGCTGTATCTTTTTTTTGTTCTAATCCTTTTCTTATTTTCCTTTTTCTCCTTAATGATGATTTGTTCTGAGTTTTTATGATTTTGAATTGTTGTATAGCTGAGAATTATTATTTGATAATATCAAATGATTCTGATTTACGAATCTTAATTTACTTCATTTTGTCGTAAAATTGCGCCTTGTCAATAGTTGATACCGCGAATTTTAGACAGTTTAACATTGTAATGGAATTGTAAAGTTGTTGACTGTGATGTTGAGATTGATGATAGGTTGATTTTGATTAATTGTTTGTGGTAAGAAGATTGGGAGACTGATTTGTTTCGATTCTTAGCTTCAATTGTATTCATTTCGTTAAGATTTTTGTTAATGGTATTACCGAGAGATGGTAAATTGATTGCTATTTTGTGGATTATACTCATGAAATTATGGCTAATTTGTTATATGTAAAGCATAGATTTTTGCCTCTAACTGATGCCGCCTGATGCTGCTAGTTGTTGCCACCTGATGTTGCTAGCTGTTGCCGACTGTTGTTAGCCGATGCCCCCGTTGTTGTCCGTCGTCACGTCTCGTTGTTGCCTGTGCTGCAGTCCGGCTCTGCTAGTTCTTTGCCGGCGCTACTTGTAGGCTAGGTAATTAATTCTTCTCATTCTTTCCTTTGTTTGTATCTTGCTTTCTTTTTGGAACTCTGAAGTACTTGGGCAATTTTCACCTCTTAATTCATATATTTATTTTCTTGAAAATTTGGGCATTAGGTGAATATTATAGGTATTAGGCCCTTAGCATTTCATAAATAAAGGTATAATTTAATCTCACTTGACTTGTCTTATACCACTTTCACCGAAATTAAAGTGCGAAGTTGATTGGTGATGCGCTAAAAATAAGATTGCTAGAAACTTGTCAAAATAGTCTTAAGTTATTTTTTCCTCCTTTTTGTACTTTGAGCTTAGATTTACTCTATCTTGGATTAAAATTTATTCGTCATTCTGAAAAATGATATTTATGTTTTATTCAAGTGATTTCTTTTTGTTATTCAGTGGTTTTAATGCTCTATTCATATTTTGTCTTGCTTTTGCACATATTATACTAATCACAGTCGCTCAAACCTTGTGTATGACATGGTGTTTAGGTGTCATTAACTTGTCTTTCAGGGAGTTTGAAATCTTGGATTCTAATATTGATTATAGTCATTTGTTCTGACTGTGAGTTCCTAAGCTTCTTGAGTATTGTCCAAACTTGACAGCACTAATGAAAATCTTACCTTTTACTAACATATTCTTAACCTTATATAGCTACTATCAATCCAGTGTGGTTTCGCTTTATTCATTATTGGTTAATCGGATAATAATCTTTGCGTGTTTGCAAAACGTAGGTAAGACTTTACATATCCGACCCTCCCCCCCTTCCCTACTCGAGCATAGTTGTTATTTAAGATACTCGAGAATCAAACAAAATATTCTGGATTTAATTTTCATCGTGTATCGTAGTTTGAGCGCTACAAACTTTTTAATTTCCTTTTCTTCAGTAATTCATTGTTGTCGATCGTTTTCATATTGCTCTTTATAACTACTTGTATAAAATTAGGACAGTAAAGATGGAGTATGGTGATGGAAGCGTAGATTTACAGTTCAATAGAGAGCTAGTAAAACTTTAAATGTGTCAGTTACTACTCATTAGTCATTCCTCTTGGCTTTCGCTGTGTGCTTCGACATATTTGGATAGTTCAACCCGTCAAAAATTGTGTTGCTGTCAGAGAGGCACAAGAATGGTACTGAAAGTTCATAGCAAGCTTGCACTGAATCATAAGCTACAAACAGTCCTGGGCACAAATGTTCTGCATCACGGGTCATTTTTTGGTTGAATAGCAAACATGGAATATTTATTACCTATCTAGCTACATAAGCGAAACCACACTGGATTGACTAGTGATTTCTTGGACTAATTCTCTTAGTTCCATTTAGTTCCTTGAATATGGAATATTTATTACCTATACTCGCTTCCAAGTGAAAGACACCAAAATTTACGGGTTTACTATCAATCCAGTGTGATGACTTCGAGTTTGGGTACATATTAGACAATGATTTTGTCGACAAAGTTAACTTGAAGTGTTATTGTTTTGCTCGATTTATTCCTTTAGTTTATACGAATTCGACTATAATTATAAGGTAGACTACTTACTAATGACAAACTGAGAAGAATGCATTTTAATACTGATTTTTTATGTCTTTATGTGGGAATGCAGATGAGATTAGCGGGTTGCAACATGGCTCTCTTCTCCTCTAAAGAAGAAGGTAATAGCTGCTGTCCTTGCTGGATTAATGTACCATTTATGGTTAACTAGGAATCGCTGCAGAATTGAGCATGTGATCCCCTACCAAAGTTTATTTTCATCCTGATCAAGAAGCAGGTTAATATGCGGATTCAAGGTGCCTTGCCTGAGTCAATTAAAAGGAAGCACAACAGCTGTTTACTTGATTTGTAAATCGTGTAATTTGTCTGTTCTAGTATGTATGTTGTTTCGGTTGTAACGGATTTGTTGTTTTGGAAGTTGATGGTGATTATGTATACTTGTATGTTATAGTGAAATTTGAGCATGCTGAAGGTTGATCCTATGGTTTGGCTTTAATCTGTGTGCATATGGTCGATGTGAGCCATATAGGGTAAAAAGAAAACTTTTTTTTTTATAAAAAAAAAAAAAAAAAAATCTGACGGAATTTCCGTCAGAAAAGTCAAAAATTCTGACGGAATTTCCGTCAGAAAAGTCAATTTTATGTTGACTTTCTGCCAAATCCTAGAGAATATGTTTGACGGATTAGCCGTCGGTATTCCGTCAGTAAACCGTGTTACTGACGGAAAAACCGTCAGAAACCCGTTTTTCGTGACGAATAGTAGTGACGGCTGATTCCTGACGGTTTTTCCGTCAGGAACCCGTATTTCTGACGGGAAAAGGGCTTTATTGACGGATTATTTCCGTCAGTTTTCCGTGTTTTTTTTGTAGTGATCTTGGGTGCAATCAAGAGGAGTGGCTTCTATACTTGAAGTCTTTGGAAGATCATCGAACAAGTGAAGGTAGGAGACCTTACTTGTGCCCATAAACCGAAATATTCAATGTAAGGAACCGGTTTTCCTCTACACTTATTTATATGTTTTGCATGCATAAGATCCTTAAGTTTTTATGACTAAAACTTTAAACTAAAATATGTGATATTTAAAATATGATTTCCTTCAATATCTTTGTTCATTTGGTGTATAGTGATGTGTGGAAGTTGAATGAAATAGTTGATGAGAATAACATGTTGTAGGAGTGGTTGTTATTTGTCGGTGTATGAAGGCTATGTGAAATGTGGTGTGATTACATGTATTCTATACAAGTTGATAGGATTCTTACATGATGTAGTTATTCATTTGGTACATGTTAGTGAATGTGTGAAAATTGGATAAAAAGAATAATGTGTAACATGTTTTGAAAATGGTTATAACGAGTTAGTGTGTGAGGGGCACTAACCCCATCATTTGACATGTTAATATCGCATATATGTTTGAATTTCACTAATGCTATAGTTAGAGTGTGATTAGTAATAGTTGTTAGTAAAGTAGTCGTCAGTATAAGAAGTAATCTTTAGTCGGAAATTGCAAACTATAGAGAGGCACCCAGCCGAGTGCGAGCTAGTACTCGACCAAGTACCAGTCACTCGACCGAGTTGACCAATTTCCAGAAACTTGAAAATTTCTGGAAGTGTGTCACTCGACCGAGTGGACTGTAACTCGATCTAGTGGACTTTACACTCGACCGAGTGTCATTTTTTGGGTTGTGAAATTCGCGAGATTTGCATTATTACCTTATTTCTTACATTTCTTCATCATTTCTCATATCAAAAATACCGAAATATTTTTTAAATTTTTTTTCCAAAACTCCATTGTTGGTGTTTGTTGCTTAGACTTAAACTTTCTACTCCATTTTATTCTCTTAATCCTTGCTAATTAAACAATGTGAATGGTTCTCTCATTGCTCTTAATTTTCCCAATTTAATTTTGTTTAAATCCACGCTATTCCTCCAAATTTTGTCAATTAATTCCATATTTTTTTTAATTCATGACATTAATCACCTTTTTATACCATTTATGACGTCAAGTGTAAAATTTTATATTGAATTTTGCCCAAAAGTTTTATGAACCCGAAAATATGAATTCTCAAGTCAATAATTGATTTGGTGGTTGTTGCATGGTTGACAGTTTAACAAGGACTAAAGTTTAGTCGTTATTTCTCTTGTCAAATGTTTGAAATCTAGTCTTGAAAATTTTGTCACGAAAATTTTAAAACTTTAATGTTCATGCGTAAGTTTTGATTTCGTGTTTAAAAAAAACTTAGTTTAGTTGACTAATGAGGCTCAAAAATCTTCCCGCGATTAAGTTTTAATTTTTCTTTGTTGGTAACGGCATATATCCCTTTGAATCAAAATTTTATCTTAAAATGTTGTTCAAATCTTTTGAAATTTCATCTTAAAACGAATTATTTTGATCTTTGCAGTCAAAACATGATCCAATTGTTTCTTGGTACTTAGCTCTTATTGATGTGGAATTGTGTTGTATTAAGCTAACGGTTTTGCCTTGCAAGATGTTTCCATATTTGGCATTTATGATAGTTATAGTGACAAATCCGATTTTTTTTTATATATACTCCATTTTTTGCCTAATTATGTCATAAAGATTTAGATGTTGTTTAATGATGTTAGACATGGTCTCAAAATTTGAAAAAAAATTTGTTTGAAAGTTTTCTTAAATTAATTGAGTAACAAAATTCCAATTTTGTTAATAATGCTATGTATGGTCTTAAGTCGAGAATCTCACCTTCAAATTTTGCCCAAAATTTTTTTTATATCATAGCGTATATGATTGAATTTCAAATTTTGTATTTGAGACATAGTTTCTTTTTTCCATAGTGTTGCAATCTTTGTTAATGGTGTATTATTTTGTTTATATATGTGTCTCAATGTTTGTTTACCGTGTGAGTTGTATGGTTTTGACTAGTAAAGACGTGTAGACACACGTGGTTATGATTGAGAGGATGTGAATCAAGAGTGATTCGGCGAGCTTATGAGGATAAAAGGGAAGTGCTAATAATGTGTGATGAGTGATGTTGTACTTGAGAGTTACGGATGTGAAACATGTGTTTTATTGAGGTTAACGTAAGTTGTCCGTTTGAGGGGGAGTTGAACCGTGTAAGTAGGTAGGTGTGTGATTCATGTTTGGGAATTAGGAATAGAAGAAAGTGAGTTTAGCTTGCGTACGGTGTCTTGAATTGGGTACGATGATTGTATGAGGTAAATTGTGGATAATGAGTGATGTGTGATCTAGGTCGAATATTTGAACTTATGGATAGTGAATGAGATTTGGATCGCATATTGAGGAATATTATTGTTGAATACGAATTGGAAACCTTGGTGGAACAATGAGAAAGTAAATGACGTACCTAAGGGTGAAATAAGATGATAACTTGGGTTGTTCATAATTGTAGGAATATGTAAATCGAATTCAAGGTTAATGAGAATTGAAAGATGGTAACAAGAATTCATGGAATAAGAATATAAGAGGGTATCAGATGGGACTTGAGGTAATCAATGAGATTGGACGGTGAAAGATGTCTAGTAAAAGTCGTAACAAGGAATGAATGGTGAAACTATTCGAAAGTTATTGTACGCGTGTGATATGGTAATTTATGTTATTTGTGAGGTAGAGTTGTAGATGTAGCACTACTAAATTGGTCTCCATGATTATGAATTTTAGAGTGCGATATATGATGCATGTGGGCCAATTGGGTGGTTAGAGTATTTTCAATACTTACGTTATATCATATGACCATTTAATTAGAGTAAGTGTGTATAAGTATGAGAATGGTTGTGCGAGACTTGACCCTATGAGTGGTAGTATAGATCTTGTTGTAAAGTTGCCTCCCAATCGTCAAGTAAGCGGCCATTGTATACATCGTAATCTTGTTGTAATGTCCATCTGAGGGGTTGACACGGCTATCGCAACCCTATCAAAGATAAAACCTAACGGTCTCAACTAAAATGTAGCAGAGGCAGTCGAGTATCGAATCCACAGGGAGGTAATGTAACTATAGCTGTCTATTTCTAATCCTATGGTAACAATGGGGGGTTTGTTTGAAATTGGTTCTAAACTACGAAGTTTGAAAGGAAGAGAAATAAAAGGAAGAGCAGTAAAGGCAATAAAATACGATTAAACTATCAAGAAAAGAGGGACATGTCGGGATTTCGGTTCACTACGGTAGTCCAATAACTCAGCTGTAAATGATTCAGACGAACTAATGTGAGAAGGATGTTAAAAGGTCCTTTCGGTCCACTTTCTATCCTAAAATACCACTAACTTAACTTTCGTCCTCATTAGGGTAGTCTACTGTTTATAGCAGGCCTATTTAGTCCAATCTTTCGATCCAGGATTAATTTTAGCCAGATTAATGGGTGACATAGAAGCATGCACTCAACTAGGTCGGGAATTACAGTTAAATTGCTATAGTGACAGAGTCTCGTGATTAATTCGTCTAATTCATCTACTAAATCGTCATCTTTCTACCGCAGATTCCCTAATCCCAACATGAAGGGAGTTTGGCTACTCATATCGGTGATTAAACTAATGGACAAATTTTCCAAAGAGAAAACATAATGAATAAACAATAAATCGCAATAATGAAAATTAGGGCAAAGGGAAATAAGAACACAATTGAGAAATTAAAGCAACAAATGATTATTATTAGATAAGGGATAGAAAGGATTACAATCAGTGTGAATCCGGCGTAAAGAACAACTGAATCCGAGCAATAATAACCCCAAGTAAAGTAACAGTAGGGAAAAGCAAAGCAACGTACTAAAGTTACAGTAGAGAGTTTGATAATATGATAGATAATCCTAATTAACCTAGTAATGCGTGCTTAAATAGCAAACAAAACAAGTTTATGCGAAATAAAACATCACGCGGGCTAATTAAAGCCCAAACCCATAAAAACCACTCGATCGAGTGGATTAAACCACTCGATCGACCATCTTCTCAGCAAAAGTTACTCGATCGACCAAATGATTACTCGATCGAGAACTTGGTCTTGTGCAGCTTAGTCGATCGAGTAAAATGTTACTCGATCGAGCTTCAGAGGGTGTAGAAACCACTCGATCGACTGGCAAACAGCTCGATCGAGTGATTATATCTTCATTTCAGCTCACGTCTTCACCCAAGTGCCTCGTAGTTCATGCCACGACGCTTCCAAATGCAGCGTCTTACTCTGGAACAATCCCGTCTCCTCTAAATGCATCCAAAAAGGACGAAAAGGAGTATGGTTCCACTACTTTCGCGATCATTCCTACAAAAAGGACAAAATACACCAAAGTAGCCAATTCGGGGCAAAATACCATAAAAACAGTATAGAGATGCATAGAAATACGTGCTGAAATAGGCCAAAAAGACTATACATTAGGCACGTATCAGGGGTGATGTTGTTATTATTCCTTGAGAAGAATGAGTGGTTAGGGCCGTGTCCATGAGGTAATGTAAGTGTTGTGGATATCGATATGACTATTGCGATTGTAGTGGCCGTGTGGTGATGTCGTCACTGGGTATAGGGGGAAGGAAATGCTTATGAAACAAATTTTGAAATACCATGTTGTATCATGTTTTGCATTAGTTGGGTTATAATAATGGTCGTAAAGCCGTGAGTTTGTTTTAAATTGGTTATTTGATGGTGTATTACTCACCATCAGAGTTTATTAGCATTTGTGTGGTGAAATAAGAAAGTTTGGAACTGAGTTGAGAATGAAAACATTCTGCCCAGGTGACACTCAACCGAGTGCACCATGCACTCGACCGAGTGGTCGCCTACTCGACCGAGTACCACCTACACTCGACCGAGTGGTCTGCTTTGTTTGTTGATATTTGACCTAATATTGAGCGTGTACCCTTATTTCGCAGTTCATATTAGTTGACTAGTGTTTGGATGAGTATGTTGACCTTACATGGGTGATACTTTGTGAATTATTTACGTTTCGTTATATGGCATGGCATTTTGCAATTAATGGGAATGTTTGACGTGTGTTAATCGACGTGATTTTATTTTTGTTGTGTAAAAGTAAGATGAATAATGCAAATTATGTGTTGCATATTGATCATTTGCATGGTTATGTATTATGGTCTTCTGTATGAGCGGAAGTGTTGATGACGGATGAGAATGGATATAGAAACACATGTGTGATCATGTGGTGGATTTGACGCGGTATATGCGTGGCATGATGGCCAGAAATGGGAATGTTGATCATTGTTGAGTCACATAACGAGAAATTTGCATTATTTGACTGTTTCATGGAGTCTGCATATTCGTGATTGATGTGCATACATGTTAATGTATGAGATATGAGGTGATATAGATATGTAATAATAATCGAGTTATACCCCGTGATAGATATGTATACATAACAAACATGAATGGGTGTTAGTTATGGGATTATAGATTGGAACCGTGAGTTTGACCTGACACTTGACCGTTGGGGGGAGGCTTGTAGATGGGGGGATTATATCAATGGAATTATAACTACATGAGGTTGATTATGGATTTGCAATGGGTAAGAGAGAGTGTTGAACCTGGAACATAGCCCATTGTGGAATTTAGTAATAGTCGTATGAGAGCACATTATGAGGTTTGATAGTTGATCTTCGGGACGAAGTTCTCTTTTAGGGGGAGTGAATGTAACAATTGGGAATTTAAAGCAGGAAAACGAACGTAATATGCACATAAGTAGCGTATGACTAAAGAGAGGATATACGATAAAGGAAAACGTGTGAACTTGTGTGAGCCTGGTGAGAGAGGTGAAATCATATTGGCATAATGAGAGTGATGATGACAGTAAGAACCTCGAGAGAGTACTTGAGAATCAGTGATGAGATTTGAGGAGACTTGAGGAAAGGAGAGAGTGGGGCGAACATCGGGAACGAAGTTCATTATAAGGGGGGAAGACTGTAATACCCCGTATTTCATAATTATATATTTTATATTATTATGCGTGTTATGTTATGAGACGGTATAATAAATAATAATGATAATAATAATAATAATAATAATAATAATAATAATAATAATAATAATACATAATACATGTATTATATACTCCCACCTACCATTCTACCCTTATATATACCCCCACCCATACTAGTTGATAGCGTCGTCAGGTACCAAAAATAAATTCCTAAATACAGTAACAGAAGCTAGCAGTAAGTAGGGTCGATCTCCACAGTGAGATGGGAAAATGTCAGCTATAAATATGTCCGTCAAGGTAACCAGTTTTTGGGGGTTTTAATTGTCTGTTCTAATCTAATGAGATCAGAGGAAAGAGAGAAAGGAAGAGAGTTGGAATAAAGCAAGCAAGAAGGAAACAGCTAAGACAATCGGTTCACCATGATTCTCTAGTAATGCAATCTAAGGTCTTAGGTTAATGCAAGTGTAGTCTATGGAGCAATGAATATCTCCTTCCGGTCTCAATTCGCCCTAAAACACAAATAGCTTAGCTTCTGCCCTCACTAAAGTGCCCTAATGTTCGTTAAAGGTCTCAACCTTTCCAATCTTCCGATCTAGGTTAAGGTTTACCGTGATTTATTAACCAATTGCGTCTACTCAATTAGACAAGAACAATTATATGTAGCGATTAACAACATAACCTAAGTTTGCATTAAATCTAATAACTCAATTTACACTTCCTTTAAAATCATGGTTCCCCTATGTCTTAGCAAGGGGAATTAGCTATGCATTATTATTGAAAGAACAACAATCACACACAAGCAATTAAGATTAAACATGATAACAAGAGCAGAGAGAGATTAATGAATACAATTATAAATTAAAGAAGAAGAAACGATAAAGAGCAACAAAGGATTAAGATTGAGATAAGAATAATAATACCGATTACAAAAGTAGTATATCCGAGTAAGGTTTCAAAGGAAGAGATTCAGAGAGAATAGAGAGAGAGAGAGGAGTCGAAGTATGAGAGAAGAAGTAATCGTTCCTCATATTACTAACCTAGCTTATAACTAAATTACAAAGCCCATCTCAAAAATAGGCAAAAACACGCATAGAGAGTAAAGTTTATCGATCGAGTGAAATGAAACCACACGATCGAGGATAAATCTTGAAATTCCTCTCGATCGGGTAAATCTTCGAGTTCAATCGAGGACTTCTTAAATCAGCTATTTCGATCGTGTAGCTAAACAACTCGATCGAGTGATTCTTGATGGATAAAGCATTCAATCGACCAAAAAATGTAGCAAAACTGGTCGATCGAGCTATATTAGCACGTATGGACTCCTTGGCACCTTTCGAGGTCATCTCACGCGTCTCTAAGTGATAGATTCCAAGCTCCAATTCCTTATTCTCCAGAAATGCATGCAAATGGGACAAGTTTAGGCTCGATTTTGCTCCTTTCCGGTCCGTACCTGCAATTTACACAAGACAGACCAAAGTAGACTATTCGGGGGCATTTGTAGCTATACGCCACCTAAATAACACAGAAATGCGTGTAAAAATGAGGTAAAAACCTTTTATAAAATACACGCATCAAATCTCCCCAAACCAAACCTTTGCTTATCCCCAAGCAAATTATGAATGCAACTAAAGACAACTAATGGAACGGGACCAACTCATCAGCTACAAATCACCCACCCAATCCAGTTTAATGCAACAACTAACAAAGCAGCAATAGGTAAGTGCAAACGAGTTAGATCAATATTTCAGACTACTGAACCGTCAATCTTGCAAGACTCACAAATATCGGACTCTCACATGTCGCTCATCACACAATTTAGGCACAGGGTGAGTATATAAGTAGGAGATAGAAAGAAGTAAAGAAACTCACCTAACTCGACCTATAAGAACATGCATGAAGTCTCACATGAATAAAATCTCTATAACCGTACATATGCATTCCCATGAACTAATGACAAAGACACATGCCGAGGACTTACATTAGGGGTAAGTGAGGTAATGGGTAAGAAGGGGCTATAATGAATTTGGAAATGTGGAGTTAGCAGCCAAGCTAGCAGCAACGGGTCCAAATTAGAGCACATCCCAACTTCATACTCAATATATCAATACAAAACGGTGCTAAATTACAGCACATAACTCATGGGAGATAAATCACAACATAGTAAACTTTCAGTTCATGATTTTTCATAACTCTTTTTCTTTTTTTTTTCTCGTTTTCAACTCTTTTTTCGTTTTTTTTTTCTTCTTCCATAACAAATTTTAATATTTTTTTTTCTTTTCATTCCCTTCAACATTTCCACCAACCTCTCAAATCAGATATGTAACCAAACTGCAGTTAGAACATTCCAAACAGCTACTAATTACTAGCTCGGCTAGGGTAGGCAAAATTGTAGATTGTAGATATTTACGACAAAAAAGGCAATTTAGCTACGTGGAGCTCATAGGTAGAATGAGATAAAGGGAACTGCCTCTCCTAACATGCGTCACCAACCACAGACCGAATGCATACAGGTATCAAGAAAACTAAATTCATGTTTATGCAAATTTATGTTACATGCCTTATAGAGAGTACTACTCACATCCTATATGAAACTGGTCATGAATGTCACCAATTTATGAAGCTCTAACCTTAGAATGTAAAAGTAGTTTGCCAATACATGAGTCAAGTCTATTCGTTCAGATAAGAGTGAAACAAAACTCGTAGATTATGCACATTACCATGCCAACAGAATGTCAAGAATATGCAGGGTAAGGGCGAAGGACTCAAAGTAGCGTCAAAGTTCAATCGTTCCGACTCGATCTAAATGCAATATAAACGTGATTTGTTTTTGAATTTTATGTATTTTATTTTTTTTAATAATAACAATTAAAGCAACAATGCATGCGAAGATAAATAAACGTGCAGACAGAAATATAACAAAACATGCAGACACAGATATGGATGCATACCTCCCTAAACCAAACCGTACAATGTCCTCATTGTACCAAAATAGGGAAGGAAATACAAACTGATGAGAAAAGGAGAATAGGAGTCGGAAAACTTACAAGACAACGTAAGGAGGGACCTCCCCAAACCGACCATGAACATGGGAGGTCACGTAAAGCCTCCTAGCATCGCATCAGGCGAAAAATAGAAGCTGGACCATGCAAATAATCGATCGAGCAGATCAGAGTGGGTCGATCGAGGTGAATTGGTGCTAAAAGTGCTCGATCGAGAAGATGGGGTACTCGATCGAGAAAAGTGGTTTTACAGGGTTGCGATCAAGAGCAACAGATGCTCGATCGAGTAAATATTCAAGCCAAAGGGTTCGATCGAAAGCAGCAGATGCTCGATCGAGTAAATATTCTAGCCAAAGGGTTCGATCGAGTAGAAAAACCACTCGATCGAACCAAACCACCTGCATAACGTATGAAAGGAGTATAGGACTAACAGGATATGTGCGAGTTTAGCGTTTAAAGTTTAACACACAGCATAAAAAGAAATAACAAGTTCAAACAAAAGTACAATAAAACAGTTCGGGTTACCTCCCGTATAGCGCAGGTTTAAGAGGTCCCGCATGACCTTTCTGGCTTCAACTAGCTGGCTCATCAGGATTGTCGAAGTACAAGACTTCAACACGGTTGTCTGCATCATTTGCCTCATGGTAATGCTTCACATATTGCCCATTTACCTTGAACCAATTTCCCTCAGAATTTTCCAACTCAACGGACCCGAATTTAGTGACAGCTGTCACTGTATAAGGGCCACTCCACCTGGACTTCAGCTTGCCAGGAAATAACCGCAGTCGGGCATTAAACAGCAACACCTTCTGGCCGATATGAAATTCTCGAGGTAGGATCTGTTTGTCGTGGCATCTCTTCGTCTTCTCTTTGTAGATGCGTGAGCTATCATAGGCGTTTAGCCTAAACTCCTCCAATTCATCTAGCTGCAATAAACGATTCTGACCACACAACTTAGGATCAAAGTTAAGTTCACGAATTGCCCACCAAGCTTTACATTCTAACTCAACAAGTAAATGACATGACTTCCCATAAACCAGCCGATATGGTGATGAACCAATCGGTGTTTTAAAGGCAGTCCGATATGCCCATAATGTGTCTTCCAGTTTAAGACTCCAATCCTTCCGTGATTTAGAAACTACCTTAGCTAAGATCTCTTTAATCTCACGATTAGAGACCTCAACTTGCCCACTAGTTTGGGGATGATACCCCAAACCACGTCGATGTTAAACACCAACCTTAGACAAAATAGAAGTTAGTTTCTTTTCCTTAAAATGCATTCCCCCATCACTAATGACGACTCTAGGGACACCAAATCGGGGAAAGATAATCTTTTTAAACATTTTAATCACGGACTTGGCATCACAATTAGATGAAGCAATCGCGTCCACCCACTTAGACACATAATCTACAGCTACCAAGATATACCTGTTACCTTTGCTAGACGGGAAGGGTCCTTGGAAATCGATGCCCCAGACATCAAAAACCTCGACCTCTAGGATACCATTTTGTGGCATCTCATGTCTCTTAGAAATATTCCCGGAGTGTTGGCAAGTATCACAAGCTGAAACAAAATCCTTAGCATCAGCAAACAAAGTAGGCCAGTAAAAACCAGACTAAAGTACCTTAGCCACGGTACGCGATGGACCGTGGTGACCACCATAAGAGGAAGAATGACAGCCTTCCAAGATCACTCTAGTCTCCCACTGCGGAATATACCGTCTGTAGAGAACATCTACACACTCCTTAAATAGATAAGGATCATCCCAGAAGTACTGCTTAGCGTTATAGATAAAACGCTTCCTCTACTGATAAGAAAGGTCAGGTGGCAGCGTGCCACTAACAACTTAATTAGCTAAATCTGCATACCAGAATCTTGGTTAATAATAGAAGACAAAATAGAAAATAAAGAATCATCAGGAAAAGAATCATCAATAGGTAAAGAATCTTCTCCCTCTTGCTGTGATAGTCGCGACAGATGATCAGCTACTACGTTCTCAGCACCCTTCTTATCTTTGATCTGCAAATCAAACTCCTAAAGAAGGAGTATCCATCTCAACAGCCGTGGTTTAACTTCCTTCTTAGCAAGAACATGTCTCAGCGCTGCATGGTCAGTAAAAACAGTAACTTCTGACTCTATTAAATAAGAATGAAATTTTTCTAGTGCATAAACCACAGCTAGCAGCTCTTTTTCAGTAGTGGTGTACTTCACTTGAGCCTCATCCAGAGTTCGGCTCGCATAGTAAATTGCATTTAAAGCTTTGTCTTTTCTTTGGCCTAGCACCACTACTAGTGCATAGTCACTAGCGTGACACATAATCTCAAACGGCAAATCCCAGTCGGGAGGCTGTATAATCGGCGCCGAAATCAAGGCCTGCTTTAACCTGTTAAAAGCAGAAAGACATTCATTAGTAAATACAAAGGGGCATCCTTAAGCAACAGCTGTGTAAGTGGTTTAGCAATTTTTGAAAAGTCCTTGATAAACCAGCGATAAAAGCCAGCATGACCAAGGAAACTCCTCACTCCTTTGACATTAACAGGAGGAGGTAATTGCTGAATCACTTGCACCTTTGCTTTGTCAACCTCAATACCCCTAATAGAAACTAAGTGCCCTAAGACAACTCCCTCGTTGACCATAAAATGTCACTTCTCCCAATTAAGCACAAGATTAACCTCAATGCAGCGCTGCAACACTTTATCAAGGTTAGACAGACAGTTAGCAAAGTCACTTCCATAGACGCTGAAATCGTCCATAAAGACTTCCATAATAGACTCAATATACTCAGAAAATATCCCCATCATGTACCTTTGAAAGGTGGCAGGGGCATTACACAAACCAAAAGGCATCCTGCGATAAGCAAAAACACCCTGAGGACAAGTAACAGTAGTCTTTTCCTGATCAACTGGATAAATAGGGATCTGAAAGAAACCTGAGTACCCATCTAGATAACAGAAAAACTTATGAGAAACTAACCTTTCTACCATTTGATCAATGAAAGGAAGGGTAAAGTGATCTTTCTTTATGGCGGCATTCAGTTGTTTGTAGTCTATACACATCCGCCAACCAGTTATTACTCTAGTAGGTATTAACTCGTTTTTGTCATTCTTGACCACAATAGTCCCTCCTTTATTAGGAACTACCTGAACTGGACTCACCCACTTAGAATGACCAACAGAATAGATAATACATGCATCAAGCAGCTTCATTACCTCACCCATCACAGCATCCTGTATCTTCTGGTTCAGTCGGCGCTGACCCTGTCTGCAAGGCTTGTCATCTTCCTCAAGCTCAATTCTGTGCATACAAATGTCGGGACTAATGCCCTTAATATCATCTAATGAATAACCCATAGCTTTTCTGTTTTTCTTAAGCACAGCTAACAAAGAAGTCAGCTGATTATCATTAAGTTTAGCACTAACAATGACTGGATATTGCTCTGTATCATCTAAAAAAGCATATTTAAGATGAGAAGGGAGAGGCTTACGCTTAGGTACCTTTACCGCCACGGCGCGGAGAGTACTAATCATTTGTTCCACTCTCTCTCCTTCAGCGTCGGTGAGTTCACACTCATCTAAAGCAGCTTCAAGCAAATCCAACACAACATCATTGTTATCTGGGTTATCTGCACACTCATCCAAAAGCATCAAAGCTTCCAGCGGGTCCTTTATAAAAGAACCCGTCCACAAGTCATAGACAGACTCGTCAATAATATCAACAGAATAACAAGTATCCTCTATCATTGGCCGAGCAAGAGTACTAGACAGACTGAAAGTAATCGTGTCATCCCCCACTGCAAGAGTCAAACGCCCTTGTTTGACATCAATGATGGCCCCAGCTGTACATAGGAACGTACTTCCTAATATAATTGGGGTCCGAGTATCCTCAGCTATATCTAAAACAATAAAGTCCACTGGTATAAAGAACTTGCCTACTTTGATAGGCACGTCCTCTAAGATACCCAAGGGTCGTGTTATAGATCTATCAGCCATCTACAATGTAATGTTAGTCATTTTAAGGTGACCCATATTAAGTTTATTGCAAACAGACAGAGGCATGACACTGATACTGGCTCCTAAATCACAAAGAGCCTTGTCTATCACTTCATTGCTTATAGTACAGGTAATAGAGAAGCTACACGGGTTTTTCATTTTTTGTGGAGCTTTATTTAAAAGTAAATTACTAGACTCTTCCATAAAAGCAATAGTCTCAAATTCACTAAGCTCTCTCTTACGCGTCACATAATCTTTCATAAATTTAGAGTAAGCAGGTACCTGGGTAATAAGTTCGGTAAAAGGGATGGTTACCTGGAGATTCTTGACCACGTCCACAAACTTACCGTACTTTCGCTCGACATTAGCATCCTTCAGACGTCCCGGATAGGGAACCCTGGTAGCAATGAGTGGGCCCGCGACTTTCTCTTTACCTTTATCAGCACGTGACACCTCCGCGGCAGGGGAAGATGACACGGGAGCGGAATTAGATGTTGAATTTGAAGTTCCGCTGGTACTGGTGGTCGCTCGAGTAGTTTTCTTACTCGATCGAACAATTTCATCAGAAAAATCACTCGATCGAGGGATATGCACCTCTCGATCGAGTTCTTCAATTTCAGCTTCTTTCGATCGAGTCCCAGAATCACTCGATCGAACAACATTCTCTGCCAAGTTACTCGATCGAGAGGAATTGACTTCTCGATCGAAATCTTCAAATGGGGCATTTCTCGATCGAGCAAATATAGTACTCGATCGAGTACTGGGGGAGGCTAAATCACTTGATCGAGCTAAAATTTCACTTGATTGAGCTGCAGGATGATATTCAGCAGGGATATCGTCTATCAGCTCCTCCAACTCGTTATCCGGAGTACTATCAGCTGTCACAACCCCGTATTTCGGCATTTTTGGTCCATCATAAGTAAGACCGCTTCGAAGATTAATGGCATTGATTGGGTCACATGGAGGTGGTTGATTCACTTGATTTTGCGCGAGTGTTAGACGTGCAACTTGCTCTCTTAGCTCTACTATGGCGGTGTCATCCTTATCGGACTTCTTTCCGAGCTGGTGTGTCAAGTTCAATACCAAGGATTTTAGTTCTGCCAACTCCCCATTTGTAGAGGCCGAATTGACTGGTTGCGGCATTAGTGTAGAAGGGCTAGAATTACTCGTTGAGGTCAAATCTTCATACAGCTTAGAGAATGGCACTCCTTGCTTGAATTTTTGATAAGCACAGATGCGCTCTACATCCGCCATACATGCAATAGGGTCATGCCCCTCCATACCGTATCTACCACAAACTACCTTATGCTCAGTAATAGCACAAACTTGTTCCTGCACACCCATAGTTTGTATAATCTCCGGACTGCCCAACCTTCCACTGGGACTTTCCATCTCAGCTACTATCAACTCATTTACATACCTACTCCCTCGGGGATTTCCATATTCGGCAATGTGGATGGCCATTTCTTCAATAAGATGCCACCCTTGATCATCCTCTACATTTTTCTGGAACCTCCCCTTAGCCGCATTATCAAGAATAGCTCTCTGGTCCGGGTATAACTCATTGTAGAATTTGGTACACAAGAACCATCGCTTAAAGCCATGATGGGGTACAGATCGGACGAGCCTCTTGAACCTAGTCTAATCCCTGTTCAAGTCTTCAGTATGTAATTGCTCAAATGCAGTAATTTGAGCTCTAAATGCATTAGTGCGCTGTGGTGGGAAATATCGTCTGTAAATGGCTAAGGCAAGGGAATTTCAGTCAGTTACACCGGTAGCTTCCCTATCCAAGTCTCTCAACCACTCCCGGGCATCATCGGTCAAGGAGAAAAGGAAAAGGACTACCTTAACTCTATCTTGCGTCACCCCAGCAGCTAAGGGAATGATGGAGCAATATTCGGTGAAGAGCTCTATGTGCTTGCAAGGATCCTCTCCAGGTACCCCCCTGAAGAGATTTCTCTCAACCAGCTGTATATATGATGGGTGGATTCCAAAGATCCCCGAATTAGTAGGAGGAAACAAGACACCTTTAGGAACTAAATGCACCGTAGCCTCTGAATGACTGCCTATATTCGGCATCCTAGCAGATAGAGTCTACAGCAAGGCAGGTATGACAATGTTCTCTTCTAGAACAGATTTCCTGCAAAACTAATTAAGAACTTGCAAAAAGATGAGATCAATCTCAAGGAATAAATTCCTTGAGACGAGAGACAAACTTAATAAACGCAACAAAATTACACCACCTCCCCGGCAACGGCGCCAAAATTTGATACCGTCGTCAGGTACCAAAAATAAATTCCTAAATACACTAACAGAAGCTAGCAGTAAGTAGGGTCGATCTCCACAGGGAGATGGGAAAATGTCAGCTTTAACTAAGTTCGTCAAGGTAACCAGTTTTTGGGGGTTTTAATTGTCTGTTCTAATCTAATGAGATTAGAGGAAAGAGATAAAGCAAGAGAGTTGGAATAAAGCAAGCAAGAAGGAAATAGTTAAGACAATCGGTTCACCATGATTCTCTAGTAATGCAATCTAAGGTCTCAGGTTAATGCAAGTGTAGTCTATGGAGCAATGAATATCTCCTTCCGGTCTCAATTCGCCCTAAAACACAAATAGCTTAGCTTCCACCCTCACTAAAGTGCCCTAATGTTCGCTACAGGTCTCACCCTTTCTAATATTCCGATCTAGGTTAAGGTTTACCGTGATTTATTAACCAATTGCGTCGACTCAATTAGACAAGAAAAATTATATGTAGCGATTAACAACATAAACTAAGTTTGCATTAAATCTAATAACTCACTTTACACTTTCTTTAAAATCATGGTTCCCCTATGTCTTAGCAAGGGGAACTAGCTATGCATTATTATTGAAACAACAACAATCACACACATGCAATCATGATTAAACATGATAACAAGAGCAGAGAAAGATTAATGAATACAATTATAAATTAAAGAAGAAGAAACGATAAAGAGCAACAAAGGATTAAGATTGAGATAACAATAATAATACCGATTACAAAAGTAGTAGATCTGAGTAGGGTTTCAAAGGAAGAGATTTAGAGAGAGTAGGGAGAGAGAGGAGTCGAAGTATGAGAGAAGAAGTAATCGTTCCTCATACTACTAACCTAGCTTATAACTAAATTACAAAGCCCATCTCGAAAATAGGCAAAAACACGCATAGAGTAAAGTCTCTCGATCGAGTGAAATGAAACCACTCGATTGAGGACAAATCTTGAAATTGCTCTCGATCGAGTAAAACTTGGAGTTCGATCGGGGACTTCTTAAATCAGCCATTTCGATCGAGTAGCTAAACAACTCGATCGAGTGATTCTTGATGGATAAAGCATTCGATCGACCAAATAATGTAGCAAAACTGGTCGATCGAGCTATATTAGCACATACGGACTCCTTGGCACCTTCCGAGGTCATCTCACGCGTCTCTAAGTGATAGATTTCAAGCTCCGATTCCTTATTCTCCCGAAATTCATGCAAATGAGACAAGTTTAGGCTCGATTTTGCTCCTTTCCGGTCCGTACCTGCAATTTACACAAGACAGACCAAAGTAGACTATTCGGGGGCATTTGTAGCTATACGCCACCTAAATAACACAGAAATGCGTGTAAAAATGAGGTAAAAACCCTATATAAAATACACGCATCACTACTCTATCCTATCTCATTTCACTCATCACATTTCCACCACACAAATAAGAGAGAAAAAAGAGTTTAGAAGAGGAGAAGAGTTTGTCCCTCCGCATTGAGATCGTAAGGTAAAACTGTCTTAAACTGGTTTATTTATTATTTAATTAATATCGTTGACCCGCCTTAAGCCCGACTCATCTTTGACCCATCTTTGACCACCCATTGACCGCCGTTGACCGTGTATATGACTGTTTGACAGAGATTTTTATGGTGTTTTATTGCTATTTTTGTACCGATCTTTGGGCAGGGTTTTAACCCTATTTTCGTGGCTGGCCTAGGCGGCTAAGGGGCGGTGGTTGTTATGGGTGGAGAGGAGAGTTGCATGGTGGTTTGCGGTGGTGGGTAGGGTGGCTGTAGGTGGCGGTTTTAGGTGTTAAAAAGGGAGTGCGAGTAGGTTTGTTGTTGTGTTGTCGATTGTTGTTGTGGTCATCATTGGTGTTGCTGGTGGTTACCGCCAGTGTGTGGGTGGCTGCTGGGTCCACCGTGGTCAGGGGGACCATGGTAGTGGTCGGCGCCGGCGAGGGCTGATGGCTTTGGGTTGGTTTCGTATTTATGTATGGGTGTGTGAGTGTGACGGGCTGTTTTGTGGTGGGGCTGACGTGGTGGTTGTTGCCGCCACTACTTGGGCTGCTGGTCGTTGACCACCATGGCTGATGGTGGTGGTCCACGGTGGAGGCGGAGGTGGTGGTTGTCGGGAATAGGAGGGAGTTCGGGTGTGAGTACGAGTCGAGATTTTAAATAGCTTTAGATGAGTTATTTAATTAATTAATTCATATTTAATTTAATTAGATTAGTTAGTAATTAAATATATTTAATTATTATATTTTGGTGATGGTGTTTGTGGAAGATTATTATTAGCCGGATTGCTTACGGAGTATGCTAAAAGGTAGGTTTATCCTACTTAGTTTCGATATTATGTCTAATTGTTAAATGAGTCATTTGTTCTTCATTTGCATTGAATGAGTCGGTAACTGGCATGTTATACGATATCTTGCATTTAGTATACCGTCTTGTATATCGGAGGACTTAATGGATTACTTGTTGTAATGGAGACGTAAGGCAGTTAGGAGACCGTTTTACGCTTGAGTCGCCTCCTTGAGCTTCCCACTCTAAGAGGGATGTGCACATTAATGGCTTGAGTTACGGAGGGACTGGTGTAGTTGAGACACGACGTCTAGCAAGGGATCCGTTTGGCTTCTGGACCTGGTACGTCTGGGCGTATCACGGTACCGATTTGTGATTATTGGTATGTCTGGGCGCGTCCCGGTACCAATGTGGTTGTCGATATGTCTGGGCATGTCCCGGTACCATGGTGGTTGTGGGTACGTCTGGGTGTGTCCCGATACCAGAGTGGTGGTTGTTTGATAGCGTCTCATTCATATTATAGTCATGTTGCATACTCACGCACTTTGAGTTGTTTCACACTTTATTTATTGAAACTGACGTTTGTGTGTCTGTGTAATTGTCACCTATTTTCGGGGTGGCCTGTAGCGATCTATATGACATTTCCGATCATATAGGGAGTAGGTTGAGTACAGGTTTTGCTTGTTGACGTGATCGGGAATCGGGCCACGCTACGGACTTTGGAGTCGAGTACATAGCCACTAGGTGGATGATACAGGCATAGACGAGTTGTATTTCATTTATCATTTGTTTACATTTATGTAATCACGAAACTTGTTATTTATTTAAAGATGTTTCTTGATTGTTTCTCCCATTTACCGCCTCTTGAAACCGAGATGGTTACATCTCCCAATTACCTTAGCCGGGTAAGAAGGGGGTGTTACATCGAGCTGCTCGAAAGCAAGTCGGTACAGCAGGTTGGTGTAAGCTCCACTGTCGATGAGATATCTTTTGACTGTATGGGCGCTGATCTTTAGGTCGAGTATAAGTGGGTCATGGTGAGGACTCACTATGTGCTTATGGTCGGACACGTTGATTGTCAGGTCAGGTATTCTGTTGCCTGACATGTCCTTCGGCATGTTGCCGACCTGGGCGATTAGGTTCCAGAGGTCTTACTTGAGCTTGTTATGCGTGGAGCCTCCGTCGTCTTCCCTTGTGACCACGTGGATGATGGGGGTACTATCCCCTCTCTTATCCTCGCATTCCTACTCTTGTTTGTATGGGGCTTTGTATTTTCCCAAGCAACCACGGCACATGAGGTCCTCTATTGCTTCCTTCAAGTTTCGGCACTCGTCCGTATCGTGGCCGTTACCCTTGTAGTAGTCGCATTACTTGTTTCCATCGCCCTCCTTTTTCATCTTAGGGGGCTTTCTCCACTTCCTGTTGTCCTTTTCTAGAGCGTATGCTTCTGATATCATTCTATTAAGGGGAGTGTGATGTTGGAAACGCGGGAAAGGATTCTTGGCTTTCTTCCTCTGTCCCAATCTTTCTTTGGCACTCCATCCACTCTTCTGACGAGGTGGGGGTGAACTTTCTTTTGAGCGTCGGGAAGGCAATGCCTTGGTCAAGCTCCTTCCATGCACTGGGGAAGTGTCGACCGGTGCAAAAATCTTTTGATAGTCCTCATCTCTGATGTACCCATCGGCCATCTTCCGAGCCTCAACAAGGCGAAGACCGCCATTTCGTTGGCGAGGCCATTGATTTATTGGCTTTCCAAGTCGAAACGATGAATGTAGTTCTTGATTCGCTCTTCGCTCAATTGTTTGAGCGTGAGCAGTTCGAATGTTGTCCTCTCGCACCTCCTCTGAACCAGGATTGCGCGAGCCTGACCAGGGTAACCGGGAAGACTTTGCACCAAGGAGTGTCGTCTGTGTCCCACATTTCCATATAACTCTCGTACGCGGCTAGGTGGTCGTCTGGGTCTGTCGTTCCATCGAACTGGACTATTGGCATCTTGATTTTGGGGACTTTCGTCTTTCTGATCTTTACATCTAGCGGATTAGGCGTGGGAGGATGGCTCGCTTTCGGTAACCGCTCCAGGGGTCGCCGTGTAGCCACCTTCCTCTTGATTTCTCGGTCAGGCGGGAGAATACTGACTTAGTTTTCTCATCCTACCTGCTTCTCTTAGAGATGCTCCTGGGGGGAGTGTGATCGTCATATGATGATGCGGTCGACTCCTGCACCGTGTAAGTGCGGGTCATAAGCGCATAATTACATATATTTTTACTATTCATTTTTATACACTTGGAGCCGTCTTTCGTATTATTTCAGCTATATTACATATTTTAAGTAAATTTGGGTTTTAATCACTTGATTATTATTTTTGAGCTAAATGTATTAACTTACATCTATTTTAATTTACTAGGTGATTGCCCATTTGTTTTGAGCTCGGAAATCCAAATCATACAATCTCGTTGTTATAAAAATGAAGTTGGACAGCTGTTAATATTTGGGCCATTTCTCTCTCATCTGGAGTCCGAATGAGTCAATTCAAATTGCTATGGAAAACTAAGATCGAGTGCTACGAGTTTCGTGCTTTGGGCTGAAGCAAATTCCGAATTTAAGCAAGTCGTATCTCTGCTGCAACAGGACTGATGTTTTTAGGACTGTCGAGTATTGTATTGTTTAAAGTCTCAATCCTGTTAAATATCGTCGACACTTTTACTAATTATTGTCGACTATTTAGACAAGTTGCCAACTTTGCCCCCATTTTAATATACCTTAATTAAGTCTCTAAAATCTTTCTAAAACAAGAAAAAGGGTTTTTTTTACGTAATGTTCGATTAAAACGGTTTAATCATGTCGGATAATAATGTTATCAATAATCAAGCTAGCAACGAATTCGCCGGGGTAAGTATTCTTTTTAATGTACCTTAATTACGCTTCTAATTTATAATTTGTTTTTCGGATTAGATTAGAACGGAATCGTCCAGGCCTATTTTCGTATATTTTTTTTTTCTAAAAAAAAAACTAATTTCCGTCTTACCGTTAAATATATTAATTAAATAATTACGATAAACTAATTTTCGTCTTACAAGAAACGATAAATATATTAATTAAATATTTACAATAAATTCTGCTTTACAATTGTTGTTAAATATCGTTTTTTAATTTTATGTCATTTACGTGTTAAATATCGTTTATTAATTTTATTTATATTTTAAATTTGTTTTGTTTAATATGTTAATTTTTGAAATTCGTGTAGGATTACTACGATGATTTCGGTAGCAACGGTGTTGATTACACGGAACATTTCATTACCAACAGTGTATTCACTTCAAGCAAAGAAGGGTTCAATTGGGCATATCAGATCGCACTTGAACTCATTTTGGCATTAAAAGAGCAAGCAACAAGAGATGGGGTCGGAACACGATCTTCGTGTCGATTACTTTGTATGTCGTAGAGGTGGGAGACATCCTAACAATGATGATGGGGACTCGTTAATGAGGGATAACACGACTTTTCAATGGTGTGATTGCAAATTTAAAATGAAAATTGTTCAAGTATTAGCCGTCCCTCAACAATGGTTACATTACATGCGATTCGGAGTTCATAATCATGCTTTGATGAAGTATGGCGACGGTGATAGATATTATGCTAGGCTTGATGATGATGAGTTGGCTTTTATCGATGCCCAAGTTAGAGCTCATGTAGCACCGGCTCTGATAAGTGCGGGATTACATAAGCGGAAACCAGAAAAACCACGACCCGCAAGACGACAAATCTAAAACCGGGCTCAAAAAGTGAGGGCCGAGGATAGAGAAGGAAGAAACCATACATAACAAATGTTAGCACTTGAGGTTCAATATAAATACGTGCACTTTTGGGTTACCGATCGGGATAGTAATCAACTAACCCACGTGTTCATGGCTCATCCGGAAGCAGTGAAGATGTTTCGATCATACTACTATGTGGTCATCATGTATTCCACGTACAAGACCAACAAACATGGTCTTCCGCTTGTTGAATTGGTTGGGGTCACACCCGTTGGCAAGACTTTTGTGATCGCATATGCTTTTGTGAGGTACGAGTCCCAGGACGGTTATGCTTGGGTCTTACGGCATCTAAAGGCCCTTCTCAATGACGACGTTTAGCCAAATGTCATTGTCACCGATTACAAAAAAGGGCTTACGAAGGAAATTCCGAGTGTTTTTATGAATTGCTTCCATTTGCTATGTCTTTGGCATATATATGCTGCCGTAGAGACGAGAGCACTTGATTTCGTGAGTAGGGATAGTAATTGGGCTATATACATTTCTTCAAGGTTGTTTGGAGCGGTTTTAGAGGCGGGGACCCGAGCCGAGTTTGATGTCACATGGGAGAAATTGGCAAAGAAATGGCTAGCAGTAGGAGCTTATATTCAATCTACATGCTTCCTGCACATTGAAAAATGGACCAAGTATCGAAAAAACAAATTAACCCATTTTGGAAACACATCTACATCCCGGGTTGAGTCGGCACATGCAATATTGAAAAAATGGTTGAATAGCGCAAAACTGGGACTTTATAGCATTTGGGTCCGTTTTCATTCGTTGATGGAAACGCAACACATGGAGATCCGGCACTTATTTGAGTTATCTCGGTCGAAACGGTTGACAGGGCTTGATTGATTATTCTCTAGATTAGCTTGTAAGCTTTCTAAGAATGCTATCATATCATTACGAGAAGAATTCCAAAGAGGCGCGAAGATGACGGAAGACCGTTTGACAGATGATTGCGGTTGTGTCTTGACTACATCACACGGTCTCTTATGTAGTTGCTCCCTTCATCGTCTATCTAGAGCTGGTTCTCGAGTCCCACTTGATGTTTTACATGAATTTTGGAGAAAGTAGGAGTACGATGGTAATGAGGCAATGCCGGCTACTGATGAAGATCGGCTTAAGGAATTATTTGATGAGATTCGGAATTGTGATCCGAGTATGATATTTGCCATGTGCGACGCTCTCTACTCCTAGTTAGACCCCGAGCAGGAGGATGTAGATGAGCTAGCGGAGATCAAGAATCCGAGAGGTCGACCAAAGAGGGCAACTCATGGAGACCCATCCGCCATTGAGCATGCACGAATGCGGAATAGTAGAGGTAGAGGTAGAGTTAGATCAGCATCTTCACGAGACCCGTCTTCCCCCGGAGCTTCTCCGCATACTCCGTCTACTACCATCGGTACCACTACGACGGTTCCCGGCACATCCACTACAACATCCACTATAGGTAATTTCGAAACATCTTTATGTGCACCTTTAGAGGTAAACTATGTTGTTGATCATTGGAGGTGCTTTAGTTGTCTTTCTTTTTTGCCACTGTGGTTTAGGGAGTATCTTAAAGCGTGGTTTGATCCCCGTCTAGACGGTCATTACGGTTACCGAGTTATCTCACATGCTTTACGGGGTGATAAAAATCACTTCATGATGGCTAGAATGGACTTACTTAGAGAAATCCAGAGTTCCGCCACGAATCGTGACCATGTTTATGGTAGAAACAGATATGATAACGACGTTGCTAGAATTAACTTTATGCGGCAAGTACCGTGTGGGCAGAAATTCTGGATGGACATGTTTGATCTACTTGGTTTTGCCACAATGTATAATTGAGTGATATGTGTTGTTTCTTCCATTCTCGACGACCACGGTGTACGTCAGTGGGGTGCAAGTGCCACTTACTTGCCGTTACGAGCCCAGTTGGTGTGCGTGGCCCATATGGTGTTTTATGGATTTTGCACGTGGGTAACCATTTTATGAGGATCCGCGTGCGTCCCCTTTCACCGATGCCACCTATATGTACTTGTTGGCCACATGATGGTAGCGTTGCTCATTATAGTGGCATTTACCGACACCAATTCGCTATGTGGAGAAATTTCGAGCCACGGCGTTAGCTTGTATCCGGTTATTTATGGATTATGTTTTGTTGTTATCTTTTATTTTATTAGGTATTATGGTAACTTGTATCGGATCATTTATCAACATGTAATGGATTATTTTTTATTTTAAATTAATAATTAAAAGAGTTTTTTTTCAAAAACTACCTTATATTTAGGGGTATTTGTAAAAAAACTACCTTATATCATTTTTCTTGTTTTAGACTACCTTTGTTTTCTCATTTTTTTGTCAAAAACTACCTACGCTGAAAATATGGCGAGATTTGGTCGATTTAGTGACATTAACCTATCTCACATGACTTTCTTAACATCAAACAACAATGATCAACGGCGTCCAAACCAAAATTTAACTTTAGATAAGCAAAATTAATAAATTTCACATTTCAATAATAACTACAAACATCTACTAAAGTTTAGCGTAAGTACTTTATGACTTCCCAAAATCGGGCCTTAGTAAGATTAAAACATAAAAGAGTCATGTAAGATATGTTAAAGCCGGAAAATAGACCAAATATGTCTAGATTCTTAGTGTAGGTAGTTATTGACCAAAAATAAAGAAAACAAAGGTAGTTGAAAACAAAAAAAATAATATAAGGTAGTATTTTTACAAATACACCTAAATATAAGGTAGTTTTTGACAAAAAACCCTAATTAAAACATAGAAATGACAACTTAATTAGAACATAGAAATAAAAAATTACAACTTAATTAAAACATAGAAATGAAAAATTACAACTTAATTAAAACATAGAATCAAAAAATTACAACTTAATTAAAACATAGAAATAAAAAATTACAACTTAATTATCTTCTTCCGATGAAGATGACGGTCCATATCTTCTAGATCGTCTCCAGCGTCAATTTCTTCTAGAGCAGCAACATATTGATCATATATATCAATGATGTTGAGTTTCTCATTACCACCACATAAAGCAGAAAGTGTTATGTAATTGACCACTGTCAGTACACGCTCAAAATATGTAATGACATCACTTCGCAAACTGCGATATTCCAACATCTTCTCTACTAATGTTTTTAGAGACACAACATCATCAATAACTGAGGGAGTTAGCACATCTTGCGGGTTTCCGCCCAAGATGTAAGAGATTGTGACAATTAGATCATTTTCAAGCAGATTCCTAATAATGTCAAATGGGACGACAAATTCAAAACGATCCACTAACTTTGGTAAATCCGAAACGATGGAATCAATTTTTTGTTGGTAAACTATGATTTTTTGAGCATTTATAACCATTTTGGTATGATTTTTGTTGGTTTTGATGGTTTTCTTAGAGAAAAAGAGAATTTTCAGAATATAAATGACAAGAATTGTTGTGAATTGTGATTGAAATGAATTGAGCAAGTGGTATTTATAGTGAAATTTGGGATGATGGCTGACACGGCTGTCGCAACCCTATCAAAAATAAACCAACCTGCTCAACTAATGAATAAGTAGAGGTAAATCGTGTATCGTACTCCACAGGGAGGCAATTATATCTACTCACTATTTTAGTCCGTCACGGTAAAAATGGGGTGTTTGAATTTGTTTCTATACTACTAAAGGAGATTAAGGCAGAGAGAATAAAGGCAATAAAACCAATAAAGAGAATTAAAAGATGTGATCAAATAAGGAGAGAAATGCTAGGAAGTCGGTTCACCATGGTAAATAGTCAATTCTGTCATAAATAGATTAAACAGACTAATGTGAGAAGTGTAAAGGAAAGGTCCTCTCGGTTCACATTCTGCCCTAAAGAAACAACTAACTTAGCTCTCGCCCTCATTAGTGTAGTCTACTGTTCATAACAGGTCTGTTCATACCAATCTCTCGATCTAGGTCTGAATTCAACCGAATTAACTGGTTTAGAAGCGTGCACTCAACTAAACGATTACAATTATAATTTTATAAAATAGTTCTCACAATCAAACCATCTATTCTATTTACAACATCATTTATTCACTACCATGACTCCCCTAATCCTAACATAAAGGGAATTAGCTACTCATATTTATGATGAAACTAATAAGAATTGATGTATTAATCAAAGGCATAATATAAAGAAGATGAAGATGAAAGAACATAAACTTAACAATAGCAATAATTAAAACAGTAATTAAGAACAAAGATTAAGGATGCGAAGATGAACTAAATTGAGTTAAGGGAAAAAGAAAGATTACAAAGTATTGGATCCGGCAATAAGAAAGCAAAGTCACGTTGCAAAGGAAAAAAGTCCGCTTAAAAGTAATTCTGAGATTAAAGAGTAGTAAAAGTGATTAAGAGATGTCTTTAACCTAATCCCGTCTTCACCTTATATAGGGAAGATATTTTTTAACATAACTAAAATATTAAATAAGTCTAACACAAAATAAAATCCCGTGTTCTGATAGAAATCCACTCAATCGAGGAACTTCAATCTCCTTGATCGAGCAAATCTTCAGCCAGACCTCTCGATCGAACAGTTAGGGTCTTCGATCGAGAACCTTCAAATCAGCACCTCTCGATCGAGTACAGCAGGGACTCGATCGAGCATCATGGACCACCATACTCACTCGATCGAACAGAAAAGGACTTTGATCGAGTGCACAACCACTGAAACAGCTCGTTTTGTTCATTGGTTAGCTCCCGAGACCACTTCACGCTTCCCGAGGCATAGTGATTCCGCTTCAAAACTTCCATCTCCATAAATGCATGCTAAAGGGGACTAAAAAGGTACGATTCCGCTACTTTCGAGTCCGTTCCTGCAAATAAGGCAAACCAAACCAAAGTAGGCTATTCAGGGCATTTTCCATTACAAAAATACGAGAATTACTTAGAAATACGTGCATAAGAGGCCAAAGGACTACGTAAAATGCACGTATCAAATCTCCCCAAACCGAACCTTTACTCGTCCTCGAGTAAACTAAATGCAAACTAATGGAACGGAAACTGTAACACTACGGATTTTCCTTGGTGACTACTCGACCGAGTAGAACCTACTCGGCCGAGTAGTGCTGAGGTTGTGTATTGTTTTGGTTCTGCCGAGGAACACTCGGCCGAGTAAAGTGAACACTCGACCGAGTATGGGACACTCGGCCGAGTATACACTTACTCGACCGAGTGTCCGGTTTGGCGAAGTGTTATTTCGACGGTTTGATTAGGGAGCGTTTAAGATTTATTTTATATCCGCGTCAGTTTTCAAAATATCATTTCTACTTCATCATTCTTACGTAACCCTAATCTCTCCCTAATTACTCCTTAATCACCCCTTTGCTTTGTTGATTGCGAAACCTTCGGAGTCCTTACGTACATTTCCTCATCCTACTGTTGGTAAGTGTTATTCTATGTTGTTTGTATTCGTTGGGGTTCTTTGTGTTTTACGGAATTGGGGAAATATGGGGATTGTGCAATGTGTAATTGTGTGATATGATTATGTTATAGGAGAAGACTTCGTAGAGGAGCCTTTCTGAGTGTTCAAGTCCTTTCCCACTGTTGATTGCTAAGGTAGGGTTTCCTACTCGCCATCAATTGATTTGAGATTGTGCTTGTTGTAATTGTTGTTATTTGCTGATCATCGGAGTATGGGGATTGTTGTGACGATGTTGGTATGAGCGGATTGAGATGGCTGTGATGTCATGTGATTGTGATTGTGGTGGAGTCACTTGCGGGAGTGGCTTCACACCCTAGTTCGCCCTCCGTGGAACCCGTCACGGGAGGGGATGTGCACATTAAGGGACAGGGATTGTTAGTCGCTCGTTGATGAGCTGGACTAGGTGGGGATGGGCTGCGGTCACCCACTGGCGGCGAGGATTACCTGTTGCGATGGGTAATCTGGCAGGGCTACACACTTCGGTGTGTAGTCGATTACTGTGTGAGATCGATGATCAGCTGGTTGTATTGTTGTTGTCTTGTATTGATTGAGTAGTACTGACCCCGTGTTGTTGTTTTGTAAAACCTGCGGTGATCCATTCGGGGATGGTGAGCGATTGTGTGATTGTAATGCGATGTTTAGCTATGGGACAGTCATGGGGAGTCACCACGTCAAGTCTAGCTTCCGTTGTTATGAGTTTAGATGTCTTGGATTTCATTTATATCGAGACCTTGTATGTTTATTTTGAGTTGGTCTGAGATAATGTAATCTTTAACTTATATACTTTGATAAATGTTGTTTGGAAATTGTAACTTTGATATACTAACCTCGGGAAACCGAGATGGTAACAGCCTTTCATGCTAGGGTAGTCCTTGGTAAGGTACCTTGGTATGAGGGGGTGTTACAAAGTGGTATCAGAGCCGACGATTCCGGCACCTAAAACTAATGAACTCAATGAACTTAGGGAGTCTAAATAAAATGAACCCGGGAGAGTTGTTTGGAGCTACCGCAAAGACTTGGGAGACGTCCGAAAGTCGCACTAAGGCCCTTACGATCTCAAGCCGGTCACATGGGGGGGAAACTGTTGTATGTTTGAGTTATGTGTGTTTGATATCTGTAGTTTGAATCTTGTGCATGGTTGGATTAAATGAGGAAAGAAGTGGAATATGGTAGTAGTTGAAAGATGTATCGACGATTTGTTGATGTTGAAACTTTGAGCATGGAATATGTTGGCATGTTAAGTGTTGGAACATGGTAAAAGATGAAAAGTGAATTGTGAAATTGTATCTGGTTGATATTGAGCATGAAGAATGTGATCATGTTACCTGTTTAATACAATGTTGAGCATAAAGTATGGTAGTGGTACATGTGCATATGAATATGATGATTTTAATGCTTGATTGTTGGTAGAAGCATGTGATTAAGGTCATGCGTCTGTATATGTAAATGTGGTGTTTAATTTTAATGTGAATATGATAAATGTTCAACTATGTACTGGTTTTTAGAAGCATTGGGTCGTTATTGCTTGTTTTATGCATGTTAAAGTTGTTTTGAAAAGAAATTTTTGATTTGTATACAAATCGATTTTGGAAGGGTTGTCTTAAAACTGTCATAAGTCGAGTTCTAGAAAAGATATTGCTGTGATTCCAAGTTGAGGTGATAGCTTGTCCTCTTACGATTCTAACAATAGGTCACACGCCCAGATTGACCAAGTAACGAGTGAGATATGATTGTTTTACGAAAACTGGACGGTCTGAGAATCTGCGCCTATACTCGACCGAGTAGTCCCTACTCGGCCGAGTGTCTTTTATACTCGACCGAGTATTCCATATTCGGCCGAGTAATCTTTCTGTGATAATACTGTTTAGCGTCTGGAGTCGTGAACTCGGCCGAGTAGTCTTATACTCGACCGAGTAAGGTCTACTCGGCCGAGTATTCCCAATACTCGACCGAGTAATCCTTCTAACGGCAATTGAGTTGCTTCTGGAGTCGAAAACTCGACCGAGTAATATAGTTACTCGACCGAGTACCTTGTACTTGACCTAGTATGTTATGTACTCGACCGAGTACCTCGTTGGGCGGCCACTTTGAGTCGGTGGCTATGTTCTTACTTTTGTTTTGAGTCGGTGGCTATGTTTTTACTTTTGTTTTGAGCCGGTGGCTATGTTTTTCATTGTTTTGAGTCATAGGGTATATACACATGTATGTTTTGAGTCTTAACGCATTCTTTTATATGAGAGACGGTCTTGATACGTAAGTTACCTAAGGTATGACAGGAGAATGCTTTTAGGGTTATGAGAGATAAGTGTTGGATAAGGAAGACATGTGTTAATGTGGTTGTGAGAGATAGTGAAAAAAAAAAAAAAAAAAAAAAAAAAAAAATGATGAGCTAATCGAGGTAAAGAGCATGTTTTGTGAGATATGATGAGTGAAATAGTCGTGTATTGAGTAGTATAAAAGTAAGTGTATATGGGCAAGGGTGATGTAAGTGCAAAGAAGCATGAGAATGAAAGATTGAGATGAGAGATACGAATAGTGACATTTCGGGATGTGTAAGGACCTATAGAGGGAGACGGTTAGCATTGTGTTGCTTAAGGATATATGTAATGAAAGGTTGCTTTAGAGGGATGGAGAAGAGGGTTATATAGTGAACTTAGATAGAGTTATGTCGCGACGTGGATTTGTAGATGGTGACCAAGTTTGGGAATTTGGAATTTTCACGATGTGAGCCTAGTGAGTAATTCTTTGGGCAGCTAACGTTATGAGATGAATTTTGGTTTCCTAGTGATGTAAAAAGGGAGATGCAATTGTTTGAACCTTAAACGTTGATTTTATGGATAGATTAGTGACAATTGGGAGTTATAGTATAATGAGAGAAGACCCATGGTAAGAAAGAGTGAGATGATATCGACATAAAATAATGGGGATTGAGTTTGGAGCAATGTGAAGGTAACCGGAGCACTTAAGAGTTAGACAGAAATAATGAAGAGTTGAATCATTAAGGGAGTTTGTCGAGGGTAAAAGAAAAGAATAGGGGAGTAAAACTAGGAACATGTTCACTGAGGATATGTGATATAAAAGTAAGGAATCGTAGAGATGTATGATACTATCATGAGGATTTGAGTTACAGTTATATAGAAGTTCCAGGACAACATGATAATCATGAGTTTCGAGGAATTAAAGAAAGCAAAAGTTGGGTAAAGAATTTGCACGATATGAGATTTTGGTGGTGAGTCGGGTGACGATACGATTACGGATGAAATTGGAAATAGTGTTGAGGTGATTTTTGTTGATATATTTGATGTTTGTCGTTTGGGATGAGAACCAAAGGGAGGAAAAGGATTGTTATATTAAGAAGTGATAGTAAGAGAGTAGTCACATGAAAAATGTTGGTGTCATAGTATTGTCACTAGTGGTTGAGGATGATGTTATTTTGGGGAAGTTAGTTGTTCTAATGAGGTTGATTTTGTGAAGGTGATTAATGTTTGGTTGTGAGGGATTTTAAGGTATGGATATATGAGGTATTCGTTAGTAGTTGGGTACGATGATGATGGCTGGCTACGTCACGGGTGGTGATAATTGTGTGTAAAAGAAGATATGTTATGAAGGGCACCTGAGTTAAGTCCGGATAAGAGGTATTCATTGTCAAGTGGTAACTTACGTAATCAGGATTGGCTATTTGGATGTGATTATGGGTCTTAGGAGTATGTAAATGTTTGTGTGAGGTTGTGACCTCACGAGATGCGGTATGGTGTGATAGTCATAAAGTTGTTATATGAATGTTTGTAATATATGTTGGATACGGTAACTTAATGGAATGATGATCAAAAAAAAAAAGTGATAGTTTGGGTGGTCTGACAAGACTGGTTATACTTGCATGTGTATTCATGATATAGGTTTAATCCATGAAAAGTATGGATGGTATGCATGAGATTCTTGTCTATTTATTCCGTATTATGTATGGTGTTGTGATCTCGGTAAAGCGATTTTGAGTAAGTTTGTTGTCCAAGATGTTATATTGAGTCGTGTTTATGGGATTGTGTATGGCACGGTACTTACTTGTTGTGATGCGGGTATTTTCGCACTTTGTGGTGCGGTGCTGTTGGTGGCAATGTTGCGATGTTGTCACCGGTTGTGGTGGAGTAGGTGAGATGACTATAATACGAGTTTTCGTAAGTGCATACCAGTTAAACATAGATTGTTGTTTTGTTTGTCTCTTTGTTCCTTGTGAGTTTTGGTTGAACATAAAGACTCGTTGTTTTGTTTTGTGATGTTTCTTACCAGTTTCAGTTTGGGAATGAGGGTAGAGTATGATGTGAAAGAGAGTTGTATATGTTTTCGTTGTTGTCATGGTATAGTGATATTCTGTTGATGGGACACAGTTGTGAGAAGTTGTTACAGTAATTTTTATCTTGTTTTAAGATGAGGCATCGGTAGTCATAGTCATGGCAAGTGATTCGTGGAATATGTGTTGTAATGATCTGAAAGCGACAAGTGGTTCATAATCTTTTGTTGAGATAGTGAGTGCAGGATATTGGGAATTAGTGTCATGTTCAGTTATGTATGAGTTTTGCGGTAATGAAAGAAAAGAACTTGAGGATCTAGTGTGAGTGTACGTAACAAGTGTGGAGTGTGAATTATGCTTTTGGTGATATGAGTTTTATATAGTTTATATAAAGATATATGTCATGTTGCGGTAATGTGGAAGAGTTGAAGTTTTGGGTTAAGTTAAGGATTTTGAGGTATAGGTTAGGGGGTGTGACGAGTGAATTGAAGGATGAGAGTTGTTTAAGTAAGAGAGCCTAAGATATATGCATGGCGACTGTTCAGATTATAAGTGGTTATCTTTGACATGTGGTGGTGATGAAGATAATGAGAGGTATAACGAAGGATCTAGTATTAGTGAGTTACGGGGACGTAACATTTATCTTAAGAGGAGTAGGATGCGATAAAAGAGATTTTGATGGTTGTGCATATGGTAGTATAATTGGAAGTAGAGTGTTGGTGTAGTATAAAGGACGGATATTTGTGTTGATTTTATTAAAGGTCATGACCGTGCTTGTTGTAGTTCGATGTTTAGCAACGAGAGAATATTTCAACAGTGTTGACAGTTGAATGATAATGATTATGAGTCTAATAGTTTTGACAGTTGGAAGATGATGCTTATGTGTTTGAGTAAACTTCGAGGACGAAGTTCGTTTTAAGGATGATAGAATGTAACATTCCGTTTTGATGATTGATCTTCTTTTGTGGATTGAGTGCTATTGAGTGTTATGGAAGTAATGTTATGGAGTCAGGATTGAGAGCCTATGCTATAGTTGAGACGATATCGTGAGCCATGTTGTGGAAGGAAGAGTAGTTTGTGGAGTTGGTGTTAAGTGTCCATGTTTTATAGGTTGGGTTGGAACTTTGCGGTCGTGTTTCGTTTTGTTTGTTGTTTTGCTTTGACTCGGGATAATGATTTTTGTGGTGACTTGTATAGTTCCTTGGTGTTGTTATATGTGGTTGGTGTAGCCTTGTGGCGTAGTGTTGTGCTTTATTTTATAGTAGAGTGTGAACTTCGGGACGAAGTCCTTTTAAGGGGGAAGATTGTAACACTACGGATTTTCCTTGGTGACTACTCGACCGAGTAGAACCTACTCGGCCGAGTAGTGCTGAGGTTGTGTATTGTTTTGGTTCTGCCGAGGAACACTCGGCCGAGTAAAGTGAACACTCGACCGAGTATGGGACACTCGGCCGAGTATACACTTACTCGACCGAGTGTCCGGTTTGGCGAAGTGTTATTTCGACGGTTTGATTAGGGAGCGTTTAAGATTTATTTTATATCCGCGTCGATTTTCAAAATATCATTTCTACTTCATCATTCTTACGTAACCCTAATCTCTCCCTAATTACTCCTTAATCACCCCTTTGCTTTGTTGATTGCGAAACCTTCGGAGTCCTTACGTACATTTCCTCATCCTACTGTTGGTAAGTGTTATTCTATGTTGTTTGTATTCGTTGGGGTTCTTGTGTGTTTACGGAATTGGGGAAATATGGGGATTGTGCAATGTGTAATTGTGTGGTATGATTATGTTATAGGAGAAGACTTCGTAGAGGAGCCTTTCGAGTGTTCAAGTCCTTTCCCACTTGTTGATTGCTAAGGTAGGGTTTCCTACTCGGTTTCTTGTCAATTGATTTGAGATTGTGCTTGTTGTAATTGTTGTTATTTGCTGATCATCGGAGTATGGGGATTGTTGTGACGATGTTGGTATGAGCGGATTAGAGATGGTGTGATGTCATGTGATTGTGATTGTGGTGGAGTCACTTGCGGGAGTGGCTTCACACCCTAGTTCGCCCTCCGTGGAACCCGCCACGGGAGGGGATGTGCACATTAAGGGACGGGGATTGTTAGTCGCTCGTTGATGAGCCGGACTAGGTGGGGATGGGCTGCGGTCACCCATCGGCGCGAGGATTACCTGTTGCGATGGGTAATCTGGCAGGGCTACACACTTCGGTGTGTAGTCGGTTACTGTGTGAGATCGATGATCAGCTGGTTGTATTGTTGTTGTCTTGTATTGATTGAGTAGTACTGACCCCGTGTTGTTGTTTTGTAAAACCTGCGGTGATCCATTCGGGATGGTGAGCGGATTGTGACAGTAATGCGGATGTTTAGCTATGGGACAGTCATGGGGAGTCACCACGTCAAGTCTAGCTTCCGTTGTTATGAGTTTAGATGTCTTGGATTTCATTTATATCGAGACCTTGTACGTTTATTTTGAGTTGGTCTGAGATAATGTAATCTTTAACTTATATACTTTGATAAATGTTGTTTGGAAATTGTAACTTTGATATACTAACCTCGGGAAACCGAGATGGTAACAGCCTTTCATGCTAGGGTAGTCCTTGGTAAGGTACCTTGGTATGAGGGGGTGTTACAGAAACAAAAACTCAGAGCTAACTACAAGTTGTCCATTTAAACCAATTTAGTGCAAACAAAATCAACACTTATAGCCAAAATAGTCAAGTGCAAACGAGTTGTATGATGTTTATAAATAAGTTGAACTGTTGACCTTGCAAGACCTTTAAAAATGGACTCACACGGGTCACTCTTCTCTCATGAAGCAAAGGGTAAGCATATCAGTGTAAGAAGAGAAGAAAAATAGTCGCTCACCTAAACTACGACCCACATAGACATGCATGCAGCCGATATGACAGACAATTCTAACTACCATACATACATTCCAACCAAACAAGGTCCGTCACAGCCGAGGGCTTACAAAAGATATGGGAAAGTGAGGCGATGGGAAAAGAAAAGGCAAAACATTTATGGGAATGTGAGGCAATAGTCAAGCTAGCTACCTAACGAAACCATACTAACTAACATCCGATTCTTAACCATCTCAAAATTTAAGCATAAGTGCCTCTTATCTTGGCAAAAAAACTCACTAACCAAACCGAACAACAACTTCTCATAAAATATAGATAAAGCATAGGAGCGTAACCGTCTCAACAATCAAACATTTTTTTTCATTCTTTTTCTTTGTTTTTTCTTTTCTTTTTTTCATCACGTTTTTTTTCTCTTTTTTTTCATTTTCAACTCTTTTTTTTTTCAACACATCCTCCTATTTCTCTTTTCTACCAACTTCAAAACAAAACAAAACAAGCCAAACTCGGATCAATAAAATATATACCTCATAAACACACTAAACTTGCTTGACAGGCAGGCTAAATTTGGATGTAGTTAAGGGTCAAAAAGGCTAATTTGGCTAATGTGGAGTTAAATGGGTAAAAATGAAAGAAGGGGGAAATTGCTAGCACCTCCCTACATGTGACACCGACCACAAACCCGAATATGTAGGCAAAAAGTAATTGAATTTCATATACGTGCAAATAAATGAAACATGCTATGCAAGGAGTATACTACTCACAATTCCTACATGAACTGGTCATAAATGACACCACTTATATGGCTCTAAAACTTGGAAATTTTAAGTGGTTTGCCAAATTTATCAGGTCAAGTCTATTTGTTCAGCTGTATTTTTAACATTAACTCGTAGATTATGCAAATGACAAGGCTAATAAAATGACAATTTGTTGCAAGGCTTAAGTGAAATGACAAATTATAGTGCAATATCATCACTGAAATCTACCGTTCCGACTCGACCTAATTGCAAAAATAAACGTGAAACGAATTTTGAATTTTTGAATTTTTAATTTTTTAAATTTTTTTGAATTTTTCATTAATTTTGAAATTAAAATAAAATGCAATAAACGTGAATGCAAAACAAATGCAAATGCAGACTCAAAGGATGCAATACCCTCCCCAAACCAAAACGGATAACGCCCTCGTTGTCCTCCAGCATACACTAGCAGAATAAAAGGGGAACGGGAAAATTACAACCAATAAATGAACAAATAAAATAAATAAAATAAAATGGAGATGAAAAAGAAATAAAAGCAAGAATACTCACAAGATATACGAACTTCCCCAAACCAGCTAGAAAACTGGGGAAGTGAGTAGACCAGCAGTTACTCGTCAGCCTTCTCCTCCTCGTCAACCACCGTAAAGGTGGGGTCAGAATCCTCCTCTCCTCTCCTCCTCTGGCGACCTCCAGCAGCAAGGTCAGCTCTGACCCTCTCCTCCCTCTCAGTTGTGTCCTCCTCACTCTCCGGCTGTGGGTACCCCTCCGCTGGGTACCGGTAGAAAGAAGGGTGTGGCCAGCCGTCAGGAACAGGACGCCCTCTCATCATGTGGTGCTCATATAGAGGGAATAAGGCAAGTGGCTGATCTCGCTCTATACAAGCCACTCTACTGCACATCTCTAAAAGAAGAGCGTCACGACGCCCTTGGTCCATGACCTCGGGCGCCTCAAAAAGAGTAGGAGCAATAAAATAAGCCGGCAAAGCCGACTGAGGGACAGAGGGTGAAGGTGTAGGGGTCGGGATAGGCGTAGGCGTGGACGTGGACGTGGGTGTCTGCCTAGCCTGTGTCTGTGGGGACCCCTCACGGGTCTCCCGGATAGCAGTGCCAGGTCTCTTCCGCTTTTTAGAAGAGGGAGGAGCAAGGGTAAGGAAGTAAGAAGGTGGAGGTGAAGGTAACCTACCCGACACAGTAGTCAAGGGTAAAAGACGGGGTAGGTCAGTTGAAGGTAAGGTCACGGACGTGGAACCACAAATCTTCCACGTCCGTTGGTCTTTTGCTAACCAAAACATGGCCAACATGGCCTGAATATCAATGGCATCATTCCTATCTACATGTCTAAGGCCGCGGGGAAAGTCCGGGAAAAGGCTACGAGCAATGTGGGTCGCTAACCCGCCACAAGAAATCGGGCCCTTCACCTTCTGCCCGACAGTGTTAAAATGTTGAGCCGTCAGATAAGAAATGTTAAGAATAAAAGGGTCACCGCAGTCAATGTTCAGGTAACCCGCTAAAATAGACAGCTCGACATTGTTAACATTGTTGGGCTCATGGTGTCCAAAAATCGTCTCTCCTAAGAGACGGAGGAAGTTACGGGCTGGGGGAAGGTGGATGTGAGCAACCTTCCGCTGACCGTAGGGAGTCTGTGCAAGAGTGGGTAAAAGTAGAGCCAGGAGCTTCCTAGGAGGCTCCCGGGGACCGTCACTAGTCAAACCCAACCGCCTCCCAAACTCAGCTAAGGTCCAGGTGAAGCTCAAGTTGAACAGTCGAAAGGAAATGCACATGCTCTCTGGGTCAGTCGAATAGGCAGCGGGTGAAAATGTGAAAGAGCTAAAAAATTCTAAGTTCACTTGTTCATACGTGAGCTCTCTCCTAGTGGTCAAACCCGTCATCCCAATCCCTTTAAGTAGCTCAGCCACGAGCTCAAAAATCCCCAACTTTTCTAATGAAGGTCGACACAAAAACCGAGTAAAAGTGACGGCACAGTCCATCAAATGCATAAAACGAGTGCGATGAAGTGGGTTAATAAAGCGTACCTGTGGCGGTACGAACGTTGGCAGCTCGAACCACCCCCCCGTGAACCTGAAGCAGCTGCATCAGCAAGAGCAGCAGACGCGAGGCCAGGAGCAGTAACAGAAACTGGTCTCGGTACAAGGACAGAGGACGTGACGGTGACAGCGGGTGTCGGCACAGCAGGGGTCGACACCGGGGTAGGGACAGTAGTAATGGCAGTAAGTGTAGGTACGCTAACAGTACGAGGGGTGGTAACATTGGTGGTGGTGACGGTGGTGGCAGCAAGGACCACCGTCTCATAAACGGATGACACAGTAGCGTAAAAAGAAGCAGAAACAATACTACTATCCATCCTAACAATCACAAAATAAGTTCTAATCAAAAAACAGTCGATCAAACTCGAAATTTGTCCCCAAATTCCCAATTTCGAAACCCTAATTCGAAAAACAAGCATAAAAACGCAATTAAATAACAAAGAAAAGGGGAGAGAACTTACTTGTGACGATTACCCGACAAAGATATCAATTAAAATCACCAAAAAGCACAAAATAATCGAATTAAATTCGATTTTTCGAACCCTAAACCCGCAATTAATTTCAAACAACTCGAAATTTCAAGGGACAAATAAGGGGGATTGATGTAATTGATTACAAGGAATGATTTTGGGTAAATAATTTGGTAATTAGGGGAAGAAAAAGAGCGATTTGGGTTTGGGAATGGGGTTTATCGCAAGAAATAAGGGGAATAGAAGATGAAGAAATGAAATAGAAATGAGGAAAAAATACTCCCTCGTGCTATTATCATCGAAAGTTACTCGATCGAGTGATTTGAATCAACTCGATCAAAAGCTTTCCTTGTCATTTCGCTCGATCGAAGACTTTACAAATACTCGATCAAGAATTCTCCCCTTGCTCTCCATTCTGCTCGATCGAATGCTTTGAATTCTTTCGATCGAGGGCTTTCCTCTTCAATTTTGCTCGATCGGGTACAAGACAACTCGATCGAGAACCCCTAAAAAATGCCTATTCGATCGAGTACAGTGAACCACTCGATCGAGAGCTTTACCTGGGCAATTTGCTCGATCGAACACAAAAAGTGTTCGATCGAGGCCTTTCCTTTGGCACACATCCCAATGGTCAAATATCTTCCCCAAACCTGCATAAAAACACAGAAAATACTTCCTAAAAATACCAAATTCACAGCAGCAGTCTATATTCGGTTTACGCTATTTAAAACTAATCTACGCTAATGTCTAAAAGCAATTAAAGTGTCTAACAAAATCCAAATTACAAATGTTTTTACAAACGGGATGGTGTCCGGTTTCACCTTCCAAAACACTTCAATAGCCCAAAAGAGGGCTTTTGACTGGAGGAGGTCCCTTCAGCATCGCGGACCATCCTTTTTTATCTCCATGAACTTGAATTAATTGAAGGAGAATAATCCGCGTCCACATACGCTTTCACCTTCTTCTTTCCTTTATCCTTTTTCCTTTCATGTTCTTTATCTTTGGCATCTTCTCCATTAGTGAGTACAAGTTTCACTGTACCTTTATCACCGGGATCTCCAATGTCCAATCCGTCTGTACCTGTTACAACAGAAATGACAGAATGGTCCTCTATATTGCTCCTAATCTGGGGCGGAGGTGTTAAAATCGCAGCACATGATTCAACTTTATCAGTAGGAGATTCAGTGTCCGGGTCTGTAGAGGATAATGCATTGCAGGGCTGAACTTGCATAGGAGCCCTATGAATATTGGACTGATAGAAAATCAGCTTCTCATCACCTACCTGAAAAGTTAGAGTCTTCCCCCCGACATTTATTACTGCGCGAGCGGTAAATAGAAATGGTCGTCCTAAAAAGATAGGAGTGTAAGAGTCTTCGAGGATGTCCAAAACTACAAAGTCAACGGGAATAAAGAATTTCCCGAGCTTAATAGGTATGTCCTCTGAGACAGCTAAGGGCCATGATAAAGTGCGGTCGACCATTTGCACACTCATATTAGTACAATGAAATTTGGTCAGACCAAGCCTCTTAGCGAGAGACAACGGTAAAACACTCACACTAGCTCTAAGATCGCATAATGAATTATCAATAAGATGGGTCCTAATATGGCAAGGTATCGAGAAACTACCCGGGTCAGACAATTTAGGTGGGGTCTTATTTTGAATTAGGGCAGTGCCTACTTCAGTTAAAGCCACCGTCTCATGGTCATTAATATGCCTCCTACGTGTTTAAATTTCTTTCATAAACTTCATGTAAGAGGGTACCTGGGTTAGTAACTTGACGAAGGGTACATTAACATGAAGACATTTTAAAATTTCAGCGAACTTACCGAACTGTTTCTCAGCCTTTTTGTTATGCAATCGCCTTGAAAATGGGGCCGTGATCGGAATAGCTAGTCCTTCATTCCTCTTTGCCAAAGAATTATCACGCTCATCATCAGTTTTACTCGATCGAGCATCTGTTTCTCTCCATCGAGTAACTTTCTCAGCAACTTCGCTCGATCGAGTACTTTCATTCACTTGTTCGAGAGCTTCCTTTTCAATAGTGCTCGATCGAACACATTCATCTCCTCGATCGACTAACTTTTCAGTAATATCCCTCGATCGACCACCAGATATCAGTTGATCGAGCACTTTTCTTGGATTCAGCAATATTTCGTCAGATGACGACTGTTCCTGCACAGTAACTTCAACGTCCGGGTCTGGTTTATCATTTTCAGTCGGCATTTTAGGTCCCTCATAAGAAAGACCACTCCTCAGATTAATTAAATTTACCGTCTCATGATGTTTCTTGTCAGGTTATGATGGTAAATGACCCGGTTGCCTCGAAGCTTGATTGGTAGCCAGTTGAGCTATTTGTGATTCAAGTGACTTAATGGAAGCATCTTTCTGTTGGTCACTTTTCTTTAATTGGATGGTCAATGACTGTATCATCGACTTCAACTCAGCTACATCACTTATGCCACTAGAAGAGGTACCTTGTTGCGGCGGTGGGAAAGATGGAGGCTTTTGAAAGCCTTGTTGAGCTTTATGGGGCGGCAAATAAGGTTGTTGCTGCTGCGGTGGAGGTGTAGGATTCAATACATTTTGACTTGTCCATCTTAAGTTAGGATGGACTCCACCTTGATTATTGTAATAGGAGCCTCCTTGCCTGTATTGTTAAAAGGCAAAAGCCTCCTCCTTCTCAGCTAGACAGTCTACAGCAGTGTGACCATCATTACTACCACATCTCTCACATGAGACGGTTTTTAATCTAGACAACAAGTGAACTGTCTGTTGATTCCCTGCAGCCTGTATCTCAAACTTATCAAATCTGGCATTCATGGCTTCCAACTGAGCCACAAGTGCACTATTACCACCTCAAGGATTCCCATATTCAGCATAATGGGTCGCCATTTCTTCAATAATTCCCCAACCTTTGTCATCATCAATGTTTTTCTGGAACCGACCGTTGACTGCAGCATCTAATATGGCATGGTGATCGTCATACAACCCATTATAGAACTAGTTGCACAAAAACCACTGATTGAAACCGTGATGTGGGACGGACCGAACTAGCTTTTTGAACTATCCCCACGCCTCATACAAGTTCTCGTCTGGAGTTTGCTTGAAACTTGTAATTTTTCCTCTGAATTGGTTAGTTCTCTGCGGAGGGAAGTACCTTTTGTAGAAGGCGAGAGCCAAGGTCTCCCAATTTGTAATTCTAGCTGCAGTTCTATCAAGATCAGTAAGCCACTCTCGGGCTCCATCAGTCAGAGAAAAAGGAAAAAGGACTTCCTTAATCTTATCTTGCGTCACTCCCTTAGTAGCGGGAATGGTAGAACAGTAGTCAGTAAAGACCTCCATGTGATTTCGCGGATCCTCACCAACTACTCCATGATACATATTTCTCTCAACTAGATTGATGTAAGATGGTCAAATATCGAATGTACTCCCATCTTCTGTTGCAAGGTTAAAACCTTTTGGAATAGACTCAGCTGTAGGCTCAGAATGGCTCGCAATGTTATGCATCTTTACCGATTCATTAACTGTTGCAAAAATAGAAATGTCTTCCTTTAGAGACTGGTCTTCTGCAAATGTAAAGTGTTCAAGTTCATGTTCAAGAGTGCCCAGGACTGCCTCTTGACGACTCTTTCTCAATAAACTTCGTCTATGTCGAAAAGTCTGCTTCGGTTCAGGAATAGCTGGTAAATAGTCAATTCTGTCATAAATAGATTAAACAGTCTAATGTGAGAAGGGTAAAGAAAAGGTCCTCTCGGTCCACTTTCTGCCCTAAAGAAACAACTAACTTAGCTCTCGCCCTCATTAATGTAGTCTACTGTTCATAACAGGTCTGTTCATACCAATCTCTCGATCTAGGTCTGAATTCAACCGAATTAACTGGTTTAGAAGCGTGCACTCAACTAAACGATTATAATTATAATGTTATAAAACAGTTCTCACAATCAAACCATCTATTCTATTTACAACATCATTTATTCACTACCATGTCTCCCCTAATCCTAACGTAAAGGGAATTAGCTACTCATATTTATGATGAAACTAATAAGAATTGATGTATTAATCAAAGGCATAATATAAAGAAGATGAAGATGAAAGAACATAAACTTAACAATAGCAATAATTAAAACAGTAATTAAGAACAAAGATTAAGGATGCGAAGATGAACTAAATTGAGTTAAGGGAATAACAAAGATTACAAAGTATTGGATCCGGCAATAAGAAAGCAAAGTCACGTTGCAAAGGAAAAAAGTCTGCTTAAGAGTAATTCTGAGATTAAAGATTAGTAAAACTAAAGAAGAGATGTCTTTAACCTAATCCCGTCTTCACCTTATATAGGGAAGATATTTATTAACATAACTAAGATATTAAATAAGTCTAACACGAAATAAAATCCCGTGTTCAGATAGAAATCCACTTGATCGAGGAACTTCAATCTCCTGGATCGAGCAAATCTTCAGCCAGACCTCTCGATCGAACAGTTAGGGTCTTCGATCGAGAATATTCAAATCAGCACCTCTCGATCGAGTACAGCAGGGACTCGATCGAGCATCATGGACCACCATACTCACTCGATCGAACAGAAAAGGCCTTCGGTCAAGTCCACAGCCACCAAAACAGCTAGTTTTCTTCATTGGTTAGCTCCCGAGACCACTTCACGCTTCCCGAGGCATAGTGATTCCGCTTCAAAACTTCCATCTCCATAAATGCATGCTAAAGGGGACTGAAAAGGTAAGATTCCGCTACTTTCGGGTCCGTTCCTGCAAATAAGGCAGACCAAACCAAAGTAGGCTATTCGGGGCATTTTGCATTACAAAACTATAAGAATTACATAGAAATGCGTGCATAAGAGGCCAAAAAGGACTATGTAAAATGCACGTATCAACGGCTATATTTTTAAACTGAATAACGGCTATGTTTTTTTAACTAAATAACGGCTATATTTTTTAACTGAATAACGGCTATATTTTTCAACTGAACAACGGTTTTATTTTAAAATGGTCAGAACGGTTTAATAAAAAGCGTTTAAAAACACACAAAATTCAAAGTCTACAAATATAATAGTCCCTAAACGACTCTACTACTCCTTATCCTCACTATATTCGTCATCCATTCTACGCTGAACTCGATCGCCGGGTGTTCGACAAGGACCTGGACGTTTTCTGTTCTTTCGAGCGTCAATCAGTGCTCGTACCGTGTTCATCATGCTGCGGAAAAACTTGAGCTGTGCTCTTTCATCCACAATCCTATCAGCTTTGGCGAACTGGTCGAGCAAAGCGTGTGCGGTCCGTAAAAAATAAAAAAAAATAAAAAAATTTAAACGCATTAGACATAGTCAAAAAGTATTAGTTTAAGCAAAATTTATCAATATTCATATTATTACCTCAACAGTGACATCAACATCTTCACGTGGTATGGGGGCTCTACTGTGATCAGGATCGATGATGAGCGGGTAAGAGATACCTCGATACCACTCCTCGTAGTCTGGTGCTGACTCTCCCGGAAAAGTAACGGGAGTCGATCTAGTAGAAAGCTGTACTCGGTGATCCTCCCAATAGTCCCATAAATGATGCGCCACCGGACCAATCTCTATGTCGTACCCTAATCCCGAAGCAGGCCGATGCATTGTCCCCTTCATAGTAGGATTTGGAATCATCTGTTTGTACCCAAACTGACGTAAACATCGATCAGGTAAATATGGCTCGACTATGTCCATGAACCGTATACAACCGAAGAAAAGGGTACGAGGGTACACCTTCTCCTGACTCGGACCGTACGGCTCCCACCTAACAGACGCAGTAGTAAGACCGTCTAATATCCTCCGATAGTCCAGCTACTTCTCCGCAGCTTGTGAAAAAGAAGCACCAGATCTCCAAGAACACACACGAGGCTGAGTAGGCAAGATATCTAAGGGTGGACCGGGTCTAAAAAGAGGAAAGTACTCATAGATCCACGCTTGCAACAACGACAAGCAACCACAAATAGTCTTCACACTAGCACGTGGAGAAATACCCTACTGTCGGTACATGTAGGCTAGTGTACCAGCACCCCAAGCATAAGATGCTATACTGTCGGTATCTGCCACCAAGGGAAACAACTGAGGACGTAACCTATCGCCTGATTTGTCGACGGAAAGTGTGGACCCCAAAACCACGGCGATAAACCCCTGAATATGCTCATCATCATCACCGACCCTCGCCACCTGACACACCGACTCTACCAAAATACCTCCACTCTTGTAGATAGGGACGTTCTTCGTATTATCTAAAGGCAACCTCAACTGCTCCGCTGACTTTGCAAAGAAACCACAAACATACATAAGGGTATCGGCCAAAGTCCCGTCATCGTTCTCCACCTTACAAATGTCACCGTCGACCCGGATACCTAAGATATGTGCAAGATCGTGAAGAAGTACAGTCATCACTCCAAATGGCATGTGAAAGCTGTTGGTGTCGGGTTTCCACCTCTCAACGAAAGCAGAAATAAGAGGCATGTTAAAGTGCTCAAGCATGCTCTCGGGAAGATGAGAAAGACCACTTCTGTCAAGACTACACTGGGCGCCCGGGGGTAGCCGCCATTTACTCAACACCCTCGTCTTACCAAATCGGAGGTAACCATTCAACACTTGTCGACCAACCTCATTAGGAGTCGACCAAAACGTGTGGGCAATGTAACCCCCAAAGCTAGGACTCACGTAAGGAACCATTGGCCCGCCAGGAACACACTCAGTAATCATCCAAGACACATCCTTGCTCGACTTGTTCTTCGGAGCCACAACGCTACTAGAACCCTCGTCCGACACCCGCTGCCAACGTCCCTTCTCCGTCCACCGAACATTGACGCGGGGACCCCTACTAACTTGCTCCCCGTCTCCCTCCTCCTCGGCCGCCTCTTCACTAGCCCGGTGAGAAGTCCCCTCCTCAACAACTCGGGGGCTCCCCTCTCCAAACATACGCTCCACTTTCTTCTCCGACCATGAGTGAGTACCCCCTTCTCCAACCACCAGTGCTACATTTGTCCGAATCGCCCCCCGAGCTCGTCTTTGATGATGTGACATTACGGTTATGAACTCGACTAACAGGCACCTTTCCTCTACCGGCCATCTAATAACAAAATAAAATAAACATTAATTAGTTAAACAGATACAAAATTTAATGAAATTAATAACGATATTTAATTACGTTAATTTCAAAAGAAATATATAAATTTGTAAACGATATGTAACTTTGAAACACGATACACTAACGTTATTAAATATAGTTTTTTATTACTTTGTTAACGAGTTATCGATATTTAACAACGTTAGATACTTAAAAACGATATGTAATGATATTTAACTTAGAAATACGATACCGTAATGTAATTAGAAATTGTTTTTTATTATTTTGTTAGCGATATTTAATGATGTTAATTACTTAAAAACAAGATTTTATTAATAAAAATTACGTATATTTAACTACAAGTATTAGTTATCGTAACTAAAGATAATTAGTAATATTAAATTAATATATTTAGCGACTTTTGTAATACGGAAATATTTTTTTTTTTAATAAAAAAATACAAAATATGGTCTGGACGAAAAAAAATTTCGTCCAAACCTAGGTCTGGACGAAAAAAATTTTCGTCTGGACCTAGGTCCGGACAAGAAAGTTCTTCGTATGGGTTTTTTTGCGTATTTTTCTTTTTTTTTTTGTTTTCTGAAAAAAAAAACTAATTTACGTCTTCAATTTGGTTTGGGCGAAGGATAACTAACGCATAATTCACTAATTTCCGTCTTAAAACCGTTCTACAATTACCGCTTCTATCCTAATTCATCCTAATTAAACTAATTAATACATACCTTTGTTTGAACAAGATGACGGAAATGTGACGGAAATCTCGTAAATGTGAGGCGGTTTTTTTGTTTTAATGTGAGACCGGTTTTTTTAGAGATTTATAGTGAGAACTACATATTTTGAAAAATATGAAGTTTATATGGAAGAGTTTAAGGTAGGGGAAATTTAGGAAACTCATTAACAAATGTCGACGATAATTAGTAATATGTCGACGCTGTATAGCAGGTTGGTTAAAGTCAAGAGGAATCCAGCCCATTTCTAACACATTGGCCCAACAAATGAATTCCAAAGTTTTTTTTGGCAAATTTGGTCAAATGAGTTAAAGAAATAAAGAGTGAAGAAGTGGGGAAAGACTCAAATTATTATTACAATAAAAATTATGAAGCCCATCCCTTCCTATTCACTACACAAAACAGACCAAAAAAAAACACGAACAAGGTGAATAGACCAGACGCGTTTTGTAAGAAGATGAATAGTGATCATCCAGTAACGCATGGCATTGATGACGGAATCCATTAGCAGAAATAATGAGCAATAATTTCGACAATTAAGAGATGTTCTACAGATTGCTCTTCAATTCCTATATAAACCCCAATTGTTCTCTCAAGAAAAAAAAAAGAGGCGAAGACCGGAGGACGAACGAAGGAGTACGACGCCGATTCCAAACGGATTTTTGTAATACACTTCAGGGAATAATTCCGGAAAATGAATTACAAACAGCAATGATCACAGGAGCTCAAAACAGAGACTCGGATGAAGAAGATAAAGTTTATTGAATTCTCAAGAAACAGTTACAATGTTGATGGTTACAATGTAACAGAATTTCTAAGAATTACAAATGAAGAAAATGTAATGTAATTTGTGCAAAAATCAGAAGTAATTTTCTAAGTGTAACAAACTCATATTTATACTATTTCATTTCTAACAAATTGTAACAAACTTTGACTTTATTAAACCGCCTTTGACTTCTAATGCTGATGTGGACAACTTCCCAATTAAGTCCGTTGCAATTCACTCCCCTTATTCAGAAACTTGTCCTCAAGTTTCATTCAGATTGAAATCAGGAAATTTCTTCACAAAATCATCATACAATTCCCAGGTAGCATCTTCCTTGCTGCCATTTGACCAGTGTATGAGCAGGTAGACTTCATAACCCATTCCCTTCTTAGCCATCTTCCTCTCCAACACAGCTATAGGTTCAGCCTATAACTGTAAGTTATCATCTAGTATGGGCAGGGTAGTTGTAGTAGGGTTAGGACCAAAGTGTTTTCTTAATTGAGAAATGTGAAACACATGATGAACTTTGGCCTGCACAGGGAGATCAAGTTTATAGGCTACTTCCCCAATCCTAGCAGTTACCTCAAAGGGTCCAAAGTACCTTAGTGCAAGTTTGTGACAAGACCTGTACACCACTGATTGTTGTCTGTAGGGTTGCAACTTCACATATACCCAATCTCCTACTGTAAGCACAGTTTTAGTTCTTCTCATGTCACTCTGAGCTTTCATTCTGTCCTGAGCCCTATGCAAGTGAAATTTCAGCATACTGATGCATTCCTTCCTGGCCATCAAACTTCTGTCTACAACTGCCACATTGTGGTTGGAGTGTCCCCGACAATAATGCGATCACAATTGTCGATCATGATGATCACATGTTTAAATCTTATTTTTAAGAATACGAAAGGGGTGATTCATTTTATAGTCAACTGATCAACATTAATCGGTAACGATTGGCTTGCTAGAGTTTGACGTTACTATCGTGGGACGGTGGTGGTCAGTTGATCCCTTAAGGTCACACCTAAAGGATGATGCCCTAATCTGTAAAATTGATTAATTGTATGACGATACAAGTTAATCAATTCCTTAAAATTGAACAATTCAATTTGTGAGAGAGAGAATATTGATATCTTATTGTAATGGGATTAAATAAGATTTATTTTAGTAACTGAAATACTTTATTACTAAAATTGTTTATTGTTTGAGAAACAATAGAGATAAGAATGAATGGTTGATTATAATTACAAGATGTTGTGAATTATAATTAAATGACCCATTTTATTTATGTGATCAAGTATCACTAGTCAATTTGTTGAAAATAATTTAATTAATTTATAAAAATGATATTTATGTGATAAATATCCATTTAATTAATTAATAACATGTAACATACTACATGTGACATATTGTGTGACAAATGACAAATTGACAAAATAAAATGGTAGTCCATTTTACATACATGGACCGAAATAGAGGGAGTTATGGTGGATTATGGGTGAATTATTTTATGTGATAGAATATTATATTCATGCCTACACCATGTAGCTTACACACCTACTCTTACATCTCTTACACAACCTATTACCTTGTGAAGAGAAAAATCATAAAGAAAGATGCCATCCTTGGCATTTGGTGAGGCTCCAACCGTGTACCCTCCTCCATTCAAGAGGATTATTTTTCCTCTACTTATTCTTTTATGCTTGTCCATTAAAAAGACATGCAAAAGTTTTCCTCTCTCATATATTCATCTTTTTCTTCATCAAAACATGAGATTTTTGATTCAAATTGTTCATAAAAAATTACTAATATTATTAGTGTAATATATGAGTATTAGTAATCAATTTTAAGGTAAACTACTAAACAAATATCTAGCACATATTATTTAGTAGAGATATGGTATAATCTTGGGTGCAATCGAGAGGAGTGGCTTCTATACTTGAAGTCTTTGGAGGATCATCCTAACATATGGATAGCTCAAGAACAAGTGAGGTAGGAGACTTCACTTGTGCCCAAAATGGCCAAAAATTAGATGGTGAGAAATCGTTTTTCCTCATCTCCTTTTATTAAGTTTGCATGCATAAGATCCTTAAGTTTTTATGACTAAAACTTTAATCTAAAATATCATCTTATGTAAAATATGATTTCCAACAAGTGGTATCAGAGCCTTAGGTTGTTTGCATGCATATCGGTTTATAGTTTTTTCCGAGTTATATGATTACCATACAAAACTAATTAATTTGGTTTTATGAAGATAAACCTAAAAAATAACCTTGCATGTTAAAAGTTTCTGGTCCAAAGTGATTTTTAGGACATTTTGGTTTATTTATGGATTTTATTGTTCATTTTATATATTATTGGCATTAAAATGTGATTTTTATGATAAAAATGTCATTTTTGGACGAAAAATAGCTAAGCTTCGAATTTTTCAGTGGTTTTTGGATATGTTTTCAGATATATTATCTACTAATGGCCTGTAAACTTTCATGATAAAATGAGTTGTTTTGCTCGAAATATGGATTTTTCAAGTTAAAATCATATTTAAATGGATAAATAGGTTAATATGAGATATATTTCGAATCTGGTCATGGAAATTTAGTATGTTGTCCCATGTAATTTTAAAATAAATGTGTAAAATATTTGGCTATAATGAAGTCTTTATGCATGATTTATGAATTTTTGATGAAAAATCACATAAATAGTGACTATAATTAGTAATAATGCTAAAACATACTTCATGACTAAAGGAAAAATGTCACATGTTGCATTTTATCATATATTTCAGATATAAAAGTGAAAAGTTGATGAAAAAAAATTTTCTCATATTTTATGGTCATAATTGTTAAAACCGATAAACCGCAACATTGTTTTTCTCGATAAATTTTCGAAATTTTTAACCTAAGTTTTGAATATTATGAGTGTCATGGTATTTTTCCAGAATGTTCATGAGTTTAAATTTCAAATTTTGAAATTATTTTATATTTTAATTTGAGGTTTATAGCATAAATTTTGTATTTTTGGGTCCATTTATGAACAATATTAAGAAATCAAGTTTAATTATTGTCAAAATATTAGTGGAGACTAATTTTTGAGTCCTAAGATGGTTAGGGTAATTAACTTGTCCATAAATATGAATTTATGTAATTATTGTGATTTTAATAAGTTAAATCACGCAAATCCGTAAAGACCGATTAATATACAATATTGGCTCTTAAAGGCGATTTAGCATAAAATTTGACATATTCATACATATTATAAGGCTGCATTTTATTTATGATTGTCATATTTTAATTTTATGTAATTTTTGAATTATGTAATTTTACTTAGTATGGCCTTAGTTTTAATTGATATTACCCGAAATTTATGGGAATATCGATTCGGTTGTAATTATTGTGATCTCGTATCACCATTTTGTAATTTAATAGATTTATTTTTATTTTAATTACAAATGTATAATAGGAAATTATGTAATTCATTATGTAATTTAATTATTCCGGAGTTCCTTGAAGACGGTGCCACTCGAGAAGGCGATCCATTAAAAAAAGCGTTGCCTTGAAATGCGTGCCAAGACCGAAGCTCAAGGGACCAAAGGAGTTGGTTTCCGAATTTGTAATAGTTTATTAGATTTACTATTTTAGGAAGGCCATACTAGGATTTTATTTTTATACTTTGCATTTTATTTATATGTTGCATGCATCGCTAAATCGCCATAACTAAACATGCATTTTAAATCGAGTTTATCGACCGTGTCAATTACAATTATCGTAGTTCACCGCTTTAGTTCACTTAAAACGTGATAGATAATAAATTGACATGACCTCTCGCTAAAATAAACAATTGAGACTTAGCCTTACCAAAAAGTAGAAACCATGAAAACCTATTTCATGAGGGAGTGCACTCGGCCCTACCGGGGTACAAACCTTGTTACGTAGGGGAAGTGGGTGATAAATGTCTACCCACCGAATTTATAAAGATAAGGGTTGTATTCGGCTTTACCGATGCCCAAGTTGATGTAAATTTGGATCATGGACACATTTATTCGAAATTTGGGTTGAACTCAACGAAAGTATTCTCGACGGTTGCCGGATGTGTTTCGGGCTAAAGATAAATATTAATGTAATTTTATCGACCAAGAGGTCTAAAAGTAGAATCGATTAAAGAGTTAATCTACCGAGTTATATTGATGAGGGTTGTATTCGGCTTTACCGATGCCCAAGTTAATATGAATTTGGATCTTAGAATCATTTATCATAGTTGGGTAGAGGTCACTATGTAAATGCTTTACTTGTTATTTACAAGTATTAATAAAACGATAAATGTTAAGTTTTCCACTATTCCGTTATCATATTGTTCTATTTCTTTACCACAATTCATATACGATATCATTTCGATTTTTGATTCAAATCTCCATTAAAACATCGTAACTAAAGACAAATATGAATTTGCTTCTAAAACCTCATATGAACCATTGCTAAAGATCTTTTTGTGAAAAGTGTAGATAGAAGTTATTCATTATCAAAAAGGCTTTTCATTATTGACTAACATGTCTAATTACAATGGATAGTTGTTCATATACTTAATTGAATTAAGTACTTTGAAACGTTAAATTATTTTGGTAATTAGATTTGTAAGAAATCGTAATTGACCAAAATAACGCAGCCACTTCAATGAAAGTTTTAAGACTAAACGAATAAATTGAAGAGTAGTCTTCATGAAATTAAATTTTTGCTTCTCTAAGCAAAGATTCATTGAAATGAGTGGGAGCATTCTCTTAATCGTTAAGAAAGGACGAGGTTCAGGAAGTAAAGATTGGAAAGGAATTGACAAGATAAAGACAAAAGTAAAGTTATTGGGAATAACTTTATTAAACCTATCAATTTCGACCGATAAAAGTTCCCATTTTGGAAGTGTTGGACACTAGAAAGGAAACTACCCCAAGTTGTTAAAGAATAAGCAAGTTAGTTGTGGGACATCTAATAAGACATAGTTCTTTATTTATTTGATTGACATAAGTTTTGCTAGTACCATTTTGTCAATATTAGAAACCGATGGTGGTTTTCATCATTGTATGCGATACATAGGATGATTAGAATATGACGACTAGCATCAAATAATGTCGAGAGATAGAGTCACTGTGTACTCAATCTAGTTTTGGGTTTAAAGTTGTACCTTAATTAGGAATATTAAGTACATGGACCCTAATAAAGAATATAATTTTGTTAAGATACAAAAGAGGTTTCACTTTTTGTGACCCAATACACCGCGATTTGATTTATGGCTAGCCCAAAAATCAAGGTGATTATATTCTAAACCAAGCTAGAATGATATATCATGTAGATGATACAAGACTCATATTGGTAACCCAGATTTAATCTAAATTCTGGAATGATAAACGCAAAGAGTTACCGAGTACTCTTGGAACCATTAGATTGTTAATCTTATGGTATATGCGTATCTTGTATTCAAAGCAAGATTTCTCGTGCCTTTTGGTAGAAAAGGAGATTGAGGATGCAAATCATTAATCCAGAAATATTGATCATTTTCTTTTACCGACGATTAAGTTGATAGTGTTCACTTGATAAGGTGCAAAGAGAAGTCTATGAAGAAGTACAAAGAGTTCAAAGACGCACGATTTGATTGTAATGGGAATATCTAAGTGGTAATTTTGATATAAGCCAAAGGAAGTGTGATATAGTATCACAAACTAATCTCTCTTAACACGCATTATAGGATAAGGTTTGACAAACTCTATTTGATATGGTTTGGACATTGATCAAGTTACTTTGAGTTACTTGATCTTATTTTGGGGATATTATCATTTTGTCTAAGGTGTTCTTCCACTAAATCTAAACTATTCATATGAGATATGGAATGGTAGTGTACCATGCTCGTAAGTTTTTCACAAGAAACAAGCGCTCTTTTTCTTTACAATAATCACGAGTACAACAGGTTTATGGCTCGTGAAACTGTCTTACTAGAAAACAAGTTTATTTCTAGAAGACAGAGTGGGAGAAAATATTCAAGAGCCACAAAAGAATTGTATGTCGCAAGAAACTGGTCTTTCTTGGCTACATAAGACATTTTGTGTAAGACGTTGTTTCTTCAAATCCTAGGAGGTTAAACTCATCACTTGTTGAAGATGATGAATTAGTGTTACTTTTAGAAAGTAAAAAGCTTACAACTTACAAAGCAAATAATTGACTAATTTTAGTTCTAGAAAGTAATGAACGTATGACTTACATGAGAATGTTTAAGTCACAACTCAATACAAGGCTTAGAGCCATGAAAATCCGAAATAAAAGGCTTGATTAGTGACAAAGGGTTTTACACTAATAAAGAGAGATTTCAAAGCTTGATTGGTAGCAAAGGGTTTTGCACTAGTTGAGAAGCTTAAGTCTAAGGATTGTATTTCATTATGATGAGATATATAGCAAGTGAATCCAAAAACCCACTTCTTCAAAGAAGAAATGTATTCGATACATATTATGAGTTTTTGCAATCCTAAGATAATGTGCAACTTAAGAGATGGTCTTAAGTAGGACATCAAGGAGTTGGAATCAATGATTTGATCATGGTATAAAAAAAAATTTCCCGATAAGTCGAGAAGTTGTGTTTATACATGAAGTTTAGTGGGAGTTACGGAAATTTTAGTAGTCTTATATGTGGATGACATATTGATCATTGCGAATGATTTAAGACTTTGGAGAAATATAGTACATCTTTAATATCCGGATTTATGGAGATAAATCTACATGATATTAATGTCAAATAAGGAGTCTTATGTTGATAAGATTCATGACTAGTTCAATCGAGTTAAACATATTTGATTGATTCCATTTGCTTCATTTTGCCGAATCAATTAAATAGGAAATGATGTATAACACTTCATATACTTTGAGTATGATGAATTGTTTCAAATCGAATTTAAGTAATAGTTACCAAGTAAGCCATAAAGATTACCCTTAAGTGCTTGCAGAAGCATTAAGGATGTAAAGCAAAGTGTTTTTGATGCAATTTTGTGTAAGGGTGTTACACAAATGACAATTGACAATTGAGATTGCACATGGTTTCCGACAAAACCATAATCAAAACACATTAGGATGGTTAAGATACCATTGTGGCTATGTTATTTAAGAAATAGATTTTCTAGAATCGTTCTAGGCAATAAAGAACAATGAGAAATATTTACAACGAAAATTGAGTACACTTGCAATCATGAGATGTGCAAGAGAATGGATCCCGCACACTGTGAAAACAGTGGGAGCTATTCTAAGGCTAGAGAGCTTATGTCTAGATTAGATCTAGACACGTACTCAGAAAGTTTTGTAATGCAAGCTATGCATTACGAAAGGAAAACAAGTATGTAGCAAGGTTGAGCAAGGAGTTGCTAAAACCTACTTAGCAAGGCCTAATCATAGGCTAAACATGATGAGTCATGTCATTTCAATTGGATTGAGATGAAAAACTACATACAAGATCAAATTAGATTATAGAATATGAAATAATAATCAGGCATTGACTATTCATATGTGATAATCGCATTTGTCGTTCGAGTTTTACTTTAAAACTCTTTAATTATACTTTGTTACCTCCAAACGGGTTGTATGACGATATTGAACCCCGTTAAAGTGAACCCGGATTAATATAGTATTCGCCCATAGTCACTTGTATGAGGTGACGTCTCGAAGTGACTAGAGTGTGATGCGATTGATGGCAAGTTCAGTGCCATACAGTCATGTGAGATGACTAGTCGATCACATAGGCAGACTGTTAGGAACACTTTGTCGGGCAGTGACCGCTTATAGAGTTCTGGCAAATTTATATAGCATGATCGTGGCGAGAGCTACTATAGTATTCTAATTAGTCAATTCTTTTGACTAAAGACTGTTCGCCTAAGATGGCACAGTTTCAGATTAACTTTGATTTATGTTACTACGACCTTCGTAAATGGGGTCAAATGGGCATATTTTGGGTTATGATGGTTGTGGCTAGTCGAAGAGAATAGTGTGATAGGAATTGTCTACGCCTTTGTCGGAGTTAAAACAATATCTCAGGGCACTCGAGGAGTAATGAACTGGAAATGCGTGGCCACGCTCGGAAGGTTTCTATGGTAGAAAATTCCGGTCAATCAGTTATTCTTCAAATCAAGGAAACCACTCTCGATATGATCACTTACAAGTACGACCTACAAGACACCTTATATTGAGTGGGAGATAGTAATAGGACAAGAGAATTGGTGACGCACACTTGTCGAGGACAAGTGGGAGATTGTTGGAGTGTCCCCGACAATAATGCGATCACAATTGTCGATCATGATGATCACATGTTTAAATCTCATTTTTAAGAATACGTAAGGGATGATTGATTTTATAGTCAACTGATCAACATTAATCAGTAACGATTGCCTTGCTAGAGTTTGACGTTACTGTCGTGGGACGGTGGTGGTCAGTTGATCCCTTAAGGTCACACCTAAAGGATGATGCCCTAATCTGTAAAATTGATTAATTGTATGACGATACAAGTTAATCAATTCCTTAAAATTGAACAATTCAATTTGTGAGAGAGAGAATATTGATATCTTATTGTAATGGGATTAAATAAGATTTATTTTAGTAATTGAAATACTTTATTACTAAAATTGTTTATTGTTTGAGAAACAATAGAGATAAGAATGAATGGTTGATTATAATTATAAGATGTTGTGAATTATAATTAAATGAACCCATTTTATTTATGTGATCAAGTATCACTAGTCGATTTGTTGAAAATAATTTAATTAATTTATAAAAATGATATTTATGTGATAAATATACATTTAATTAATTAATAACATGTAACATACTACATGTGACATATTGTGTGACAAATGACAAATTGACAAAATAAAATGGTAGTCCATTTTACATACATGGACCGAAATAGAGGGAGTTATGGTGGATTATGGGTGAATTATTTTATGTGATAGAATATTATATTCATGCCTACACCACGTAGCTTACACACCTACTCTTACATCTCTTACACAACCTATTACCTTGTGAAGAGAAAAAGCATAAAGAAAGATGCCATCCTTGGCATTTGGTGAGGCTCCAACCGTGTACCCTCCTCCATTCAAGAGGATTATTTTTCCTTTACTTATTCTTTTATGCTTGTCCATTAAAATGACATGCAAAAGTTTCCCTCTCTCATATATTCATCTTTTTCTTCATCAAAACATGAGATTTTTGATTCAAATTGTTCATAAAAGATTACTAATATTATTAGTGTAATAAATGAGTATTAGTAATCAATTTTAAGGTAAACTACTAAACAAATATCTAACACATATTATTTAGTAGAGATATGGGATAATCTTGGTTGCAATCAAGAGGAGTGGCTTCTATACTTGAAGTCTTTGGAGGATCATCCTAACATATAGATAGCTCAAGAACAAGTGAGGTAGGAGACTTCACTTGTGCCCAAAATGGCCGAAAATTAGATGGTGAGAAATTGTTTTTCCTCATCTCCTTTTATTAAGTTTGCATGCATAAGATCCTTAAGTTTTTATGACTAAAACTTTAAACTAAAATATCATCTTATGTAAAATATCATTTCCAACAATTGTTATCCCCAGTAATGTAAGGAATATGCAGATGTGGGGGTTGTCCAAACACCACTTCAAAAGGAGTAGTCCCAATGGAAGTGTGAAAGTTGTTGTTGTACCACCACTGTGCTAATGGGATTCACTGGGCCCAGTTCTTTGGATTCTCCCCTGTCATACATCTGAGATAAGTTTTCAGACATTTGTTGACCACTTCAGACTGTCCATCAGTCTGAGGATGATATGCAGTGGACATCAACAACCCAACTTGCTGACATTTGAACAGTTCCTTCCAAAAGTTACTTAAGAAGATCTTATCTCTATCACTCACTATAATTTTAGGAGTCCCATGTATCTTGAACACATTTTCAAATTATACCTTGGCTACAGTCTTGGCATCAAAAGGATGGCTCAACAATAATAAATGAGCATACTTGCTTAATCTGTCCACTACTACTAGAATGGTATCCTTCCCCTGAGATTTTTGCAATCCTTATATGAAATCCATAGAAATGTCCATCCAGATAGCCTGTGGAATGGGTAGAGGTTGCAGCAATCCTGCTGGGGCCCTCAGAAGTGGTTTGTTCCTCTGACATACTCCACATTGTCTAACCAAATTCCTCACATCCTTCTTTAAATTCTTCCAATAAAATAATGCAGATATCCTCTTCTGAGTTACATATACTCCTGAATGTCCTCCCATAGAAGTCTCATGCATTAGAGACAAAATTTCCTGCCTCAATGCCACATCAGGTCTCACCGCCAATTTTCCCTTTCTGGTCAATTGCACATTCTGCCAATTGAATTTAGAACTAGAGTCTTGATTACTTCTCAATTCCTGAATCAACTGTTGGCAAGTAGGTTCCTGCCAACTGTTATACACCTTCTGTAATAAATCTGCTCTTATCTGTGTGATGGTAATGGCCATCAATCCTCCGCCAGAAATTCTAGACAGAGAGTCTGCCACTGTATTCTCCTTCCCCTTTCTATAAGTGACTTCATAATCCTACCCAAGTAGTTTAGGCAAACATTTACTTTGAAATGGTGTAGTAATTTTTTGCTCTAAAAAGTACTTGAGGCTAAAATGGTCTGTTTTGATCACAAAGTGCCTGCCCAACAAGTAAGGCCTCCATTTCTCCACTGCCAAGATAACAGCAAGTAACTCCTTCTTATAGGTAGATAGTGCAATATGTTTTTCAGACAAAGATTTGCTCAGAAAAGCAATGGGATGCCCTTTCTGTGACAGTACTACTCCAATGCCCCTATCAAGCTTTGAAAAGTGGAGGGGGCATTGGTTAATCCAAATGGCATTACCAAAAACTCATAATGCCCTTCATGAGTCCTAAAGGCAGTTTTATTCACATCTGCTTCATTCATTCTAATTTTCCAGTAACTTGCCCTAAGATCAATTTTAGAGAAAATTACTGACCCTTGTAATTCATCTAAAAGCTCATCAATTATGGGTATGGGAAATTTGTCCTTGATAGTATGTTTATTTAACTCCCTATAATCTACACATAATCTCCATGACCCATCCTTCTTCTTTACCAACACCACAGGTGAAGAAAAAGGGCTCTGATTGTGCTGCACTACTCCATTCTCCAGCATTTCTTTAGTAATTTGCTCTATTGCATCTTTCTGAATTACAGGATACATGTATGGTCTTACATTAATGGGAGAAGTACCAGGTTTCAAATGAATATTGTGGTCATGAGCTCTATGGGGTGGGAGGGTTTTTGGTTCCTCAAACAGATCACTGAATTCATTCAAAACTTCCTCTAATATTCCTGAATTGTTCAACTGACACATATCAGAGTTTCCTTTATCTGCAGAGAGAACTTGTAAGGCAAAAATTTGGCCACCCTTGTACCCTTTCCTCATTCTTTCTCCTCTCATTCAAAAACAATTTCCCCCTTTTAATCCCCTCAATACTACCTTCTTTCCTTTATAACACAAATCCATCCTCAACTCCCTTAACTCCCAACTCACTGGCCCTAGGGAAGCTAGCCATTGTACTCTTAACACCATCTCACACCCACCCAAGGGTACCACCATAATATCAGCATTAAACTCAACTCCATGTAACTGCCACTTAAAACCCTTACACACCTTGGTAGTGAGAATCTTCTCCCCATTGGCTACTGAAACTTCTAAGGGGTAAGTGGTAGACATTCTGCAACCCAGCCACCTCTTCATCAACAAAATTATGGGTACTACCAGAGTCAATTAAAACATGAACTTCCTGATTCCTCACTTTCCCTGTCACCCTCATGGTTTGAAAAGAACTGTGTCCAGCCATTGCATTTAAAGAAATTAATGGTTGTTCCTCCACAGACTACTATTTACTACCTGCCTGGACCTCTTCCAATACCTCCTCCTCCTCTATTTCATTTTCACCAACAAATTCTTCCCCTTCTTCTATGGGAATCACCTGAATTCTCTATAGTTTCCCTTTACACACATGTCCAACAGAATACTGCTCATCACAGTAAAAACATAAATTCTTCTTCCTCCTTTCCTCTACATCCACAGGTACAGGGCCTCTATTTTTGTTATTTCCCCTAAATGGTACAAACTTACTATTGTTTTTCTGAGGAAACTGAGAGTTCTGTGGGGTTCTGTAATTAATTCTATTGTCATTTCTCTGGTGGTCATAATTTGTAGGTCTAAATGGTGTCTGGTATGAGCTGTAACCAGGTTTAGTCATCACAGATTTCTCAGCAGGTTTATCCATTATCATTTTAGACACACTTTTATTAGCAGAAATGAACTCTTCTTGCAGTCTAGCATACTCTACTGCTTCAGCAAGAGACACGAGTTTAAAAGCCTTAACAAAGGGCTTCACAGTAGCCTTCAAACCTCCAACCAAACTATCCAAAAAATATTGATCAGGCAACAACCTATTTCTTTGCAACATCAACCATTTAAAATTTTCAAAACTGTCAAGATAATTTTTTAAAGATCCTACTTGAGTTAGTTTATTAAACTCTTCAACAACATTACGGTCAATAGCTTCTTTGAACCTAATACACAGATGTAACACCCCCATACTTCAAGTGCCTTACCCGGATCACTCAGGTATAAGGATGCCACCATCTCGGTTACCCGAGGCATGATATTCATAAGACAATAACGAAACAACTTTAAATGATATAACTTTAGTGAAAAGTACAACTGAAGCCAAATCCCAAAATACGGGTACAAGTCCTAAAACCAACTGTATAATCAACTAAAAGTAAAGTTTATAAAACTACGAAGCTACAGCGGAAGACTTCTATCGTCAGACGGTGGCACATCCCAGCTATCCCAGTACTCAACTCAAACCTGCTAAATTACTGCTCACCATCCCCGAATGGATCACCGCAGGTTTTACAAAACAACAACCGGGGTTAGTACTAATCACACAACTTATATATATATCAACAATAAGACAAACAGACAGCTTACACCGTCACACACACACACACACAATCACACCAGTCCCATCAATCTCAATCACCGACTGTCCACTGGACCAGCCCTGCCAGTGAGGGACCGCAGCCGTACCCACCTAATCCCCGCTCCTCATATTGAGCGATAACCCTATCCATTAATGTGCACATCCCCTTCCATGGCGGGTTCCACGAAGGGCGAAACTAGGGCGTGAAGCCACTCCCGCAAGTGACTCCACTCAGCCGAGAACGCATCTCGAGAACCATAGACAAACAATCACAATCACAACCATCACAATACAATTACGATATTAATCAAACAATAAATCTCAACACATCAACAATCATCTCATTATGGGACTAATACTGAGTAGGAAATCCTACCTGGAAAGCACAACAATCAGACGGTCTCTCCAATTTTGTATCAAAAAGCCTCTTCTACAAAACCTCCTCCTATCATACAAACATATAACACTACCAAATCACAATCTACACAAAACCCCCAAATCCCCATATTAGGGTTTAAACAACTTAAAGGAAATACTATACAAATGGTACATAGGTCTTACCCTCGATGCAAGGATCTCAACGGTATAACGAACGGTGAAATCCGACCTTCCAAACTCCGGGATTTGCTAACAATGTGATTAAAGTGAAGAACGTAATTTGCTTTATCTCTTGACAGTAATTTAGGTTTTGAAAAGTGTTTAAGAACAATAACGGAAAAGCTTAAATACTTTAATCGCATAATTAACAAAACCCGAGAAATAACTCCCCGTAAACCGGCTAATCGATCGAGTTGCTAAGGTACTCGATCGAGTGCCCCCTTACTCGATCGAGTATCCTAATTACTCGATCGAGTACTCAACATGTCATAAACTATTTTAAAACGCAAATCACCCTTACTCGACAGAGTAAGGCCTACTCGATAGAGTACCCAGAGACTCATAAATACGGAGTATTACAGTCTTCCCTCCTTAAAAAGAACTTCGTCCCCGAAGTTCAACCCATACTCAAAAAAAAACATACTAACTCGATCAAGACACAACAACGTGACTAAGAACTCTAAACAAAACTCCAACCCAAACATGAACTCGTAACACCAACTCCGCTAACTATTCCTACCTCCGCAACATGGCTCACGATATCGTATCAACTCCATTATATCTCTCTCAACACTAACTCCATACACTACCAACTAGCTCCATAATATATCATCCAGAGCCAATCCAATATCAAAATACCCATAACATCAAACGGAATGTTACATTCTACCACCCTTAAAAGGAACTTCGTCCTCGAAGTTTACTCAGACTCATAACATCATCCTCCAACTGTCAACACTATATAAAATATTCTCACACTCCGAAGCATCACACTACTACAAGCACGGCCATGGCCTTTTATATAAGTATCATCCACAAAACAAATCCCTCCTTTACGCTACGCTAACACTCTACTTCCAATTATATTACAACATGCACCACCATGAAACTTTCTTTTATTGCATCCTACTCCTCTTAAGATAAATGTTACGTCCTCGTAACTCACTAATACTAAATCCTAGCTATATCGTCTCATTATCCTCATCACCACCGTATGTCAAAGATAACCACCTATAATCTAAACACTCGCCATGCATATATCCAAGGCTCTCTTACTTAAACATTCCTCATACCTCACCTCGCTCGTTCGACACCACCTAACCTATACCATAAAACTCGTAGCAAAAACACCATACTAATTCCCCATTATTACTGCAAAACAACATACCTCTCTATGTAAAGCACCTATCTCCCAAAAGCATAACTCACGATCCACAGTCGTTACGTACACTCACACTCGATCCTCAAGTTCTTTCCTTCATTACCGCAAAACTCATACACAACTTAACATGACACTAATATCCAACACCCTACACTCACTGTCCCAAAAACTGATTATGAACCACGTGCAGCTTCTAGATTAGTATAACATATGTTCCACTAATCACTTACCATGACTATGTCTAACGCCTCATCTTAAAACAAGGTCCAAAAGTACCGTAACAACTTCTGACAACTGTGTCCCATCAACAGAATGTCACTATAACATGACAACAACGAAAACATATACAACTCTCTTTCATATCATACTCTACCCTCATTCCAAAACTTAACTGGTAAGAAACATCGGTAACAAAACAACTATCTATCTGTACAAACTGAAACTCACAGGAAGCAACATCAAACAAAACAACAATCTATGTATGACTGGTATGTACTTTTGAAACTCGAATCATAACCATCCCGCCTACTCCACCACAACCGGTAATCGCATCACAACACCGCCACCAACAGCCACACCGCAGTGCGAAAATACCCGCATCACAACACTAAATATCGTGCCCGGATCACCACCCGAGGCACCACAACCACATCGATAGTCATCACAACTTCATACAACTCCCATAAATACTGACTCAGAATAACTTCCCAGACAAGAAAAACTTACTCAAATCCACTTTACTAAATCATAACACAACATATTTTATGAATTAAACAGATAATAATCTCGTGAATATCATCCCCTTACCATATCACATATTGACATGTATCATGAATACATACAAGTATAGCCAGTCATGCCAGATCACTCAAATTATTACCTTTTTGAATATCATTCAATTAGATCAGCGTACTCAACATGCATTACAGAACATTCAAATAACAACTTTATGATAATCACACCATACCACGTCTTGTGAGGTCAAAACCTCACACAAACATTTATATATCACGGACAGTAATCACATCCAACCAAATCAATCCCGATCACGTAAGTTACCACTCAACAAAGGTTACCTGTCGCCCGAGCTTAACTCGCATGCCCCTCATCACATTCTTCCATTCGCATAACCAAAGACCTTCCGCCACACATAACTATACAAACTAACACTCACTATGAGAAACCTCCTCCTAAGACTATGTCTTATACTTCCTCACAACCATACCTATCAATTCAATCTCTACAAAATCAGCCTCTGTAGAATTGCCATCTTTCCTATTTATCATTAACCTTAACCACTAGCGACAACACCTCCACACAACTACCGTTCGTACATCAAACTTCTTACACTCATCTCTAAACATCATCGTTTCTTCCCTATCTTTGGTTATCATCCCCAATAACGAGCATCAAATCCATCAACAAAATTACCTCAACATTATTTCCAATACTATCCTTAATTGTATCATCATCTAACTCTCCACCAAAATCTCATATCCTGCAGATATTCTACCAACTTCTTACTTTCCTTAATTCCTCAAAACTCAAGACTAATCTTGTTGTTCCGAAGCTCCTGTATAATCATTAATTCAATTCCTTATGATATTATCATGCATCTTGACGATTCCTTACTTTTATATCACATAACTCCGGTGAACATTTTCTTAGTTTTACTCCCCTCATGCTTTTCTTTTTACACTCGACTAAAGCAATTGACCATTCAACTCCTTATTACTTCTTCCTAACTTTTTAGTGCTCCGATCACCTTCTCATTACTCCAAAATTCCAATCCCATTATTTCTTATCGATATTATCTCACTCTTCCTTACCATGGGTCCCCTCTCATCACTCCACTCACTCACACTTGTCGTTAATTTGTCCATAAAAATCAACATTTAAAGTTCAAACAATTACATCTCTAGAAATCAAATTTTTTTTTTTACCGTTAATTGCCCAAGGAAATCACACATTAGTTTCGTCTCTCGATAACACAAATTTCCAAACTCAGTCACTATCTGCAAATCCACGTCGCGACATGTCTCCATTAAGTTCACTATATACCACTCTTCTCAATACCTCTAAAACGACCTTTCATTACATATATTCTTACTCAACACTATTTCTAATCATCTCCTCCCATAATTCGTTATACATCTCAGGTTGCTACTATCCACATCCTTTCTTTCAATCTTTTCATTCTCACGTTCCTTAAACTTACATCACTCTTTACCCACATTCACTTACTCTTACATTACTCAACACACAATCATATCACTCATCCCGTCTCACAAAACATGCTCTATGCCTCAATTAAGCCATACCAATCTCCCTTTTCTTTTTCCACTATCTATCACAACACATAGAACTCATGTCCTCCCACCGAACTCCTACTCACCACAGGTGCCACTCACTACACTATAAGATTGGGTAACTAACGCATCAGGATCAACATACATGTAAAACAATGCATAAAGAAGTAAAATAACATCTTTGAATTAAACATAATATGCAACGATGTCAAAATATAAGCATATGACCTAAAACAGGGGTCACTAGATCGAGTACAGGCCACTCGATCGAGTAAGTGACTTACTCGATCGAGTAGGTGAAGATCAGAAGCACGAAAAACAAATTACCAGGGCCACTCGATCGAGTAACTGACGTACTCGGTCGAGTTCCCCCCTACTCGATCGAGTAACAAGGCTACTCGATCGAGTACCTATGCATTTCTCAGCACTGTCCAGTTTTCGTAAAACAGTCATAACTCACTCATTTCTTGGTCGTTTTTGGCGTGTGACCTATCGTTAGAATCGTAAAAGAACAAGCTATCACCTCCAATTGGAATCACATCAAAATCATTTATGCATCTCAAGTTATAACAGTTTAAAGACAACTTTGCTCAGAATCGACGACATAACTATTTGATTTTTACTTCCAAACAGCTTAAACAACAACCAAGCAAACAAAACCAGTCCAAAACTCATAAAACCAGTATTCATAATCATATGTTACTATTTTCAAAAGTCAAGCAACAACATTCATCATGCACATAGATTATTTAACTTGTCAATCACGATTTACCCACATGCTTTTATTTTATAACTTTACGTACACAATAACATAATATACGACATAAAATCCCTTATTCACATGTTACTAACATTGCAACATTATACAATCCATTACCCACATAAACATGCTCCACACACATGAATTTCATATTCTTATGCAATTACTTACTTAATCTCTTCCAACCAATTCATCCATTACAGCTACACACTTCTTACAACATATACACATGAACAATCGTGGACAAGTACATAAACTTATCATACAACTATATGCAAACAAAATATACGTATACAACACAACATTCTATTCACATGTTATTATTATGTCACATTATGAATCATCCATCCTGCAACATCATTACTCATCACATTTCATCACATATGAACTACTTCCTTTTTCTACCACATCATTCATCATTCTCATATACTTTTCCTACGATTCAAAACAACATTGTAAACCAACTATCATGCTTTCAATCAATAGCTTACGAAATCACATCATCACCATATTTTCTACACATTCCCCATTCTCCACATACATACATCCACTGATTCATGCCACACATCACCATATAAGTACACAATTCACAAGATAAACACATAGCGATCCCGACTCATATCCTATGGTGACCGGTTCAAAATTGTAGGGCGAGTTCGCGACTTTAGGACGTCTCCCAAGCCTTTGCATTAGCTCCTACAACCTTTACCCCGGGTTCATTTTAATTGACTCCCTATATTCATTAAATTCATTGGTTACAGGTTTCAGGATCGTCGCTCTGATACCATTTGTAACACCCCCATACTCCAAGTGCCTTACCAGGACCACTCATGTATAAGAATGCCACCATCTCGGTTACCCGAGGCATGATATTCATAAGACAATAACGAAACAACTTTAAATGATATAACTTTAGTGAAAAGTACAACTGAAGCCAAATCCCAAAATACGGGTACAAGTCCTCAAACCAACTGTATAATCAACTAAAAGTAAAGTTTATAAAACTACGAAGCTACGAGCGAAGACTTCTATCGTCGGACGGTGGCACATCCCGCTATCCCAAAGACTCAACTCAAACTCGCTCAATTCTCGCTCACCATCCCGAATGGATCACCGCAGTTTTACAAAACAACAAACGGGGTCGATTAATCACACAACTTATATATATCAACAATAAGACAAACAGACAGCTTACACCGTCACACACACACACACAATCACACCAGGTCCCATCAATCTCAATCACCGATCGTCCACTTGGACCAAACCGCGCGATGGGGACCGCACCGTACTCACCTAATCCCCGCTCCTCATATTGAGCGATAACCCTGTCCATTAATGTGCACATCCCCTTCCGTGGCGGGTTCCACGAAGGGCGAAACTAGGGCATGAAGCCACTCCCGCAAGTGACTCCACTCAGCCGAGAACGCCTCTCGAGAACCATAGACAAACAATCACAATCACAACCGTCACAATACAATTACGATATTAATCAAACAATAAATCTCAACACATCAACAATCATCTCATTATGGGACTAATACGAGTAGGAAATCCTACCCGGAAAGCACAACAATCGACGGTCTCTACAAAATTGTATCAAAAAGCCTCTTCTACAAAACCTCTTCCTATCATACAAACATATAACACTACCAAATCACAATCTACACAAAACCCCCAAATCCCCATATTAGGGTTTAAACAACTTAAAGGAAATACTATACAAAGGGTACATAGGTCTTACCCTCGACGCAAGGATCTCAACGGTATAACGAACAGTGAAATCCGACCTTCCAAACTCCGGGATTTGCTAACAATGCGATTAAAGTGAAGAACGTAATTTGCTTTCTCTCTTGACAGTAATTTAGGTTTTGAAAAGTGTGTAAGAACAATGACGGAAAAGCTTAAATACTTTAATCGCATAATTAACAAAACCCGAGAAATAACTCCCCGTAAACCGGCTACTCGATCGAGTAGTTAAGGTACTCGATCGAGTGCCCCCTTACTCGATCGATTATCCTAGTTACTCGATCGAGTACCCAACAGGTCAGAAACTATTTTAAAATGCAACTCACCCTTACTCGACAGAGTAAGGCCTACTCGATAGAGTACCCAGAGACTCATAAATACGGAGTCTTACAACAGATCCATAGAAAAATCATCCCATTCAACATTTGCTCTAACTGTCATATAACTTTGCACCCATGATTCAGCTTTGCCAACAACATATAATGAAGCTAAATCTGCCTTCTTATTATTAGGTATTTTGCACAATTCAAAGTATCTATTGCATTTCTTAACCCACAACCTAGCATTATTACCATCAAATTGGGGAAATTCAATTTTAGGATTAAAATTGAAATTTCTAGGGTTTTGAGGTATACATTCCCGATTTCCAGGTTATTCTGTCATACGATTAATAGTAGTGTTAGCTTGAAGATTCTGTAATAATTGCTCAATCCTAGTGTTCTGTTCCCTCATCAAACCCATGGAATCTTCAATTACCTTGATACGCTCCTCCATTTGTGACTGCAATTGATTAACTGTAAGTTTAGCCAGCTTCTTGAACTTCCTCGACCCAAACCTCAAGCTTTAATGGCGAAATCTCAAGTTTCTTCAAGGTCAACAATGGCGGACAACAATGGCGGAATGATAATCATAAGACAGGATTAACCGTCTCTGATACCACTTGTAATACACTTCAGGGAATAATTCCGGAAAATGAATTACAAACAACAATGATCACAGGAGCTCAAAACAGAGACTCGGATGAAGAAGATGAAGTTTATTGAATTCTCAAGAAACAGTTACAATGTTGATGGTTACAATGTAACCGAATTTCTAAGAATTACAAATGAAGAAAATGTAATGTAGTTTGTGTAAAAATCAGAAGTAATTTTCTAAGTGTAACAAACTCATATTTATACTATTTCATTTCTAACAAATTGTAACAAATTTTGACTTTATTAAACCGCCTTTGACTTCTACTGCTGACGTGGACAACTTCCCAATTAAGTCTGTTGCAATTTTCCTCCGTTTTCTATGTGCTTTCTTAATCTTTCTCGTATTTTTATTGTTTTTATTATTAGTATGAGATTGGATTATTGTTTGAATAATTAATACTGTAGTTAATTGGGTATTTATTCAAGTTTTGGAATTTGACTCTATGATTCATGTTAATTTATTTAGTTTGATCACCTATATTATTTTCATGAGTCTATTATTGAATTGATAGTAGTATTAATGGGGTTGCAGTTTTGTAGTCCGATTTTCATTACTTGAATCTTGGCTAATAATTGAATTGTATAGAGTTCAATTGATTGGTACTCTTAATGCGATCGAGTTTGTTAGTTTATACATGTTTTCATGGTTGAATTGATATAATTTGATTAGGATTAAATTTGCGTGTTTTCACGGGGTTTAACAAGTAAGAAAGATAAAACCGGTAAGTTAATTGTTTTCAAGGACTAACTAGTTAACCAATCTATCCAATACTAATTAAGTGAGTCGATGATTTTACCCCGATATCTATAGAATATTACATGTTTCCTATTAATTCACCATTCATAGTCTGTCACATATTAGTCGTTTAATTATTCGTTTGCTTTAGTTTAGTCTCAGCACAAAAACAACCTCCTTAAACAAACCCCACATTATCTGTTATAATGGCTATGTACTATATTAAATAATTAATTTGAGATAGTAACGTCTGTGGGTTCGACCCTTGCTTACCCTATCTATTTGGTAGAGTTAGTGAGTGACTATAAATTTAATTTTGACTGCATAAACGACACGCATCAAGTTTTGGCATCGTTGCCGGGGACTGATTTGTTTCTTATCTTAGATTATATCTTATATATATATATATATATATATATATATATATATATATATATATATATATATATATATATATATAATCAACTTGAAATGTCAGTGGATGCGCAACGTGTCCTATACAAATTTTTAATGACAAGCATTAATTACAAACTAATCATTTAATATGAGCATAATAAATGCTTTGTATAAATCTCAAAGAAAATATTATTTATAATTTAATAAATTTATTATAAAATTACATAAAAAAATTACGGTAATATGATTCTAAATTTAGTAAAAAATTATTTTGATAAAAATTCTAAAATATAAATAATTACATTCATTGCGAAAAATGCTTTCAATTGAGTATAATTTTGATTATATTTATTAAAATATTTTGATATTTTACATTTACGTAACAAAATATTTTGAAAAAGTTATAAACTTAGACCATTAAATCTGGTAAGAAAAATATATTTGGGAGAATCATTGTATTTATTAAAAATAGAACTTAAAGAAAACTACTAAGAGATAAATTTTTATAATGTGAGAATGAAAAAAAATTATATTGCGAGAAATTGAATACATGTGAGATTTTGATCGGTTTAAATAGTGTGATAAGGAGTATGTATGTACACAGTAACACATTGATCGCGAGTAAATTTAAATAATCAAAACAAAAGTAATGATTATTAAGTAGGGTTTTTTGATAACTACTACTTTTGTACTACACTGTTTTAAGAACTACTACCAAAATAATTTTCGTTTAAAAACTATTACCAATAAGTTTGATTTTTTTTAAAAACACTACCAAATCTCATCTAAAACCAATAACACATAATTTCAGCCATTTATTTTTGAATTTTCATTCTAAGTAGTGAGTTTTATCGCTTCAACCACTTACTTTGATGAAGTTTAACCAACTTTTTTACCTTAGATTTGTGAATTAGATGAAGCTAGGTTAAAGTGATTTTGCCCCAAAATAATTGACAAGCGGTAGTATTGGTAGTGTTAAAAGGATAAAATGTACAAATTAAGATGAAAATTCAAAAATAAATCGCCGAGATTGTGTTTTATTGAGGTTTGGATTAGACTTGGTAGTGTTTTTAAAAAATTCAAACTTAATGGTAGTAGTTTTTAAATGAAAATTATTTTGGTAGTAGTTCTTAAAACACTGTAATACAATGGTAGTAGTTATCAAAAAACCCTATTAAGTAATATAGTATTATAAACGCCATGAAAAAGTAGAAAACACGTTATATTTTTCTGATATATTCAATTAAATATGTATGCGTCAAGTATAGAATATTGATTATGACTAACTAATTATTACTTTTAGTTAAATATTTTATATGTTATCTTTTAAATACTTTGAAGTTAAACCTCAAAAAAAAAAATTGAGGAAGTTCAACCTATTTTATTTACAGGTAATTTATTAAACATCATTGTAGAAAAATAATATAATTGATAGTTGTTTAAAAAACAAAAGGTTAAATTTCTTATAGATATGTTTGACACATAGCACTTGCAGCACACAACCAAAAGAATTGAATAAGTTGAGTTTGGACGCTATATGTTTGATACATGAATAACACACGTTATACATTAAAAAAAAATTAAATTACATAAAATTATATTCACATCATTTTAAACAAATATTAACTGATTCGTGACATAATGTATCGTTAAATAATATAATGTTAGAACTCAATGTTCATCGTTGCGTTATTCGAATAAATTTTATTTTAATTAATATGATATTAGATAAGTAACAAATTTATTTATAAAACGTTTATCATGCATAATTAATTATCACTTATTAGTTCTAATAATTAAAATTGTATGTATTTTATTTTAAAATATTGAAGTTAAACCTAAAAAAAATTAAATTTGAGAAAAATTAAATTATTTTTATTTCTAAGTAAAAATATTAAAGATCATATTTGAATTATATTATTTTTCTTCAATTAAAATAATTAAATTTTAAAACAGGTCGCGCGAAGCGCGTGATACTACCTAGTATTCTGTATTAGTTAGTTTAGTTATTTTATTGTTTTATATACTTGTTAATTTTTGTTATCCGGTATTTCTTTGAATACTCAACATGGCTAGAGCTTCTGAAAAGAGCATGAGGGAGCACTTATTTTCTTGTGGGGAGACGCCATCAAGTATTATTTTTCCCTCGCTGGAGAAACCATTTAAGCTAAGCTAAGGTTTTATCCAATTACTCCCGAAATTTTATGGTCATGCTAATGAAGATGCTCAAAGACATATACATGAATTTTATCTTGCTTGCTCAACGTTATCTCTAGGTGATGGTATTGATGATGATCATGTTAAATTTCGAGCTTTCCCTTTTACTCTACATGACCTAGCTAAATATTGGTGGTTTTATCTTCTTGGGAATGCATGCGAAAATATTTTCTTGAAAAATATCAACCCGTTAGTATAAGTAGGTCAATAAGAAGACAAATTATGACTATTCAGCAAGATGAAAATGAACCTCTGCATGAGTATTGGGATAGATTTAATAAACTTTGTATTTCTTGCCCCCAACACCAACTTGGTGAAGAGGTTTTGATTGAGTGTTTTTATGATGGCTTGTTGGATGATCAAAAGAAATTGGTGGATACTACTAGTGGTGGTTGTTTAATGGACAAAACTCCTACGGAAGCTAAGAAATTAATTTCAAACTTGGCCATTAGTAGTCAACAATATGGAGTAAAGTGTTAGGGTGCAAACCTTTGTCCCACATCGGTAGAATAAAGATAAAAGCTTATCTTTATAAGTGTCTACAAAATATAATAGTACAAGGCCTTTTGGGAAGGAGCCCAAAGAGTAAATTCGTGAGGGCTTGGCCCAAAGCGGACAATATCGTACTATTATGGGTTGTGGACACAGATGCAGCAGAGGCCCAGCACGAGATATTCACGCTTCCGCACAACAAGTGGTATCAGAGCCCAAGGTTCGACTTGGGCTAGACATAAGGATTCATCAGCAGGCCTAAGACTTGAAGGCGTACACTGTAAGGCATGGAACTCTTAACTCGGGGTGAGTCCTTGAGCAGGCCCAGTCCACGGCTAAATGGATGAAAGGCGTCATATATAGGTCTTGTGGAACAGAGAGACCATTTGTGTACTAGAACTTTGATTAGGTTGACCCTTATCAGGTTGGGTGCCACAGGTTTGGTGGGTCCTTTCCAGGTTGGATGCCAGAGACCGTTTGTGTTCTAGGACTTCTGAAGTGACGGACCCGGTTCAGGGTATATTGGATGCAGAGGATTGTTCGAGATGTGCATGTGTAGCAAATCCCCAAGAAGGGCACATGGACATATGCAGGCTCAAGAGCATATGGGGGAACTCACTTGACCAGGCGGTGACATGTGGTGCAAGACATGGCTCGTGGTAGCACGGTGTGTCGGCTAAGGGGAGGTTATCAAGACTTGTGATGTTTCGGGTGTCTAGAAGTTGGGGCTGCAAAGTGGGTGAGTTCTCCATGGAGGTCAAGGTCCGAGTCAAGATAATGGTCCTTGGTTTGAGGGGAGGATTGTTAGGGTGCAAATCCTTGTCCCACATCGGTAGAATAAAGATAAACGCTTATCTTTATAAGTGTCTACAAAATATAATAGTACGAGGCCTTTTGGGAAGGAGCCCAAAGAGTAAATCCGTGAGGGCTTGGCCCAAAGCGGACAATATCGTACTATTATAGGTTGTGGACATAGATGCAGCAGAGGCCCAGCACGAGATATTCACGCTTCCGCACAACAAGTGGTATCAGAGCCCAAGGTTCGACTTGGGCTAGACATAAGGATTCATCAGCAGGCCTAAGACTTGAAGGCATACAGTGTAAGGCATGGAACTCTTAGCTCGGGGTGAGTCCTTGAGCAGGCCCGGTCCAGGGCTAAATGGATGAAAGGCGTCATATATAGGTCTTGTGGAACAGAGAGACCATTTGTGTACTAGAACTTTGATTAGGTGGACCCTTATCAGGTTGGGTGCCACAGGTTTGGTGGGTCCTTTCCAGGTTGGATGCCAGAGACCGTTTGTGTTCTAGGACTTCTGAAGTGATGGACCCGGTCCAGGGTATATTGGATGCAGAGGATTGTTCGATATGTGCATGTGTAGCAAATCCCCAAGAAGGGCACATGGACATATGCAGGCTCAGGAGCATATGGGGGCACTCACTTGACTAGACGGTGACATGTGGTGCAAGACATGGCTCGTGGTAGCACGGTGTGTCGGCTAAGGGGAGGTTATCAAGACTTGTGATGTTTCGGGTGTCTAGAAGTTGGGGCTGCAAAGTGGGGGAGTTCTCCATGGAGGTCAAGGTCCGAGTCAAGATAATGGTCCTTGGTTTGAGGGGAGGATTGTTAGGGTGCAAACCCTTGTCCAACATCGGTAGAATAAAGATGAAAGCTCATCTTTATAAGTGTCTACAAAATATAATAGTACGAGGCCTTTTGGGAAGGAGCCCAAAGAGTAAATCCGTGAGGGCTTGGCCCAAAGCGGACAATATCGTACTATTATGGGTTGTGGACACAGATGCAGCAGAGGCCCAGCACGGGATATTCACGCTTCCGCACAACAAGTCTTGAGGATATTCACGGGATATTGTTAGGAATTTGTGCCTTGAATTTGTGTCGAAGACGATAAGACAAGAAGAGACGAGTTGAAGCAAAGACAAAAGAAAGGTGGCTGGCAAAGCTTCACGCGAGTCCGCATGATTTCTACGCGGGTCACACGCATGACTGGTTTTGGCATATTGCATTACGTGGTGTTAATTGCAACATGGCTTACACTTTAGGCGTTGACCTTAATAAGGACTTTAGTTTTAGTGGGTTTCCTAAGCTAACTATTAGTCCGTGCCTTTTCTCTTGTTTGCACTTGTTTTGTTTAGGAAATTATTTATTAATTTCCTAATAATCTTTGTTTCCTAATTAGACTAGATCTCTTATTTTAGGGTGGAATAAATTTATATAAAGACCCTTATATCACTACTACAAATTCAGGCAACTACAACGCCCCTTTAACAACGTTTATGCACGAAAATCACAATAGACGTTGTAGAATGTATGGCGCGATTTTTACTAAACTTAATTACAACGGGTATGGTTATATAACCGTTGTTATAAGTTTTAACAACAGGTCAAATTTGCACAACCGTTGTTAATAATTTGGCGCAAAATTGGCGCAAAGTTAGTGAAAAGTAATCACAACGGGTATTTTTAAACCCGTTGTTAAAACTTATTTAACAACGGTTGTTGTTTAACAACCGTTGTCAATACTTTCCATACTATAAACCACACAAACACAGATCAGATCAGCTACAGCCACAAAACACATACATAACCTAACACAAACACAAACACAGACAAACACAAACACAAACACAAACACAGCAAACACACTTTCTCATCGTCTCTTTCTCTCTTTCTCATCGTCGCTTTATCATCTCGCCGTCACTTTGTTGGTTTCATCGTCTCTTACTTTCTCTAATTATCGTAAATCTCGCCACATCCTTTGTTGGTTTCATCGTCTTTCATCGTCATTATTTTATTTTTTTAATTATTTCATTTCCATGTATGATGGGTTTTTATCGATCATTATTTTGTTGTTATTCGCTTAATTAGCTCGTAAAACAAATTAAATAAAATAAAACAAAGAAGAAGCAAGATGATAGAGAGGAATGCATGATAAACTTAATTAATAATTCATTAATATATATATATATATATATATATATATATATATATATTAAAAAAAGAATTACATTTCTAAAAATACAATTCTTATATTTTCATAGAGAGTCTTATTCTCTTCTATGATATCCCTCCTCTCCTCCTTAGCTATTTGGAGGTTTCGTTCACAGCTTGCTATATCGTCATATAGCCGCAACAACTCGCCTTTCTGTCAAGCCATTTCTTTTGGCGTCCTTGAGTGCTGCTTGAGCATCCACAAGATAGCTCCTAAAACTGTCCTCGATGTGGAGCAACCGGCGGATGAAGCTGTTGTTGTTCTCGGTCATAGTAAGAGTTTTAAGGATGTAATCGTTCATTTTATTGATGAGCTTTGGAATTGTTTGAAAGATTAATTAGGGTTTGGAGATTGTTTTAGCAGTTAGGGTTTGAAGATAGTGAGATAATGGAATGGTGGTTGAGATAATGTATGTATTTATACTAAGTAATGTGTCCTTTGAGTTGTTTTTTAATTAATATAATATATGCATGTTTAGGAAGTTGTGCCATAATCATCATATCTCCCTGCGTCAAATCTTATGTAAACCCTTCTCATTCCATATATTGTCCATTCATATGCAGGGATGGCAGTAATAATGCATGCATCGGAATTATAACGGACCCCGTAATTATGCATGCATCTAGTAATATTTAATTTAATTTTTTTTTATTTTGTAAAAACAAACAACAACGGTTATGTAGAAACAACCCGTTGTCTTTAGTTATAACAATGGTTCTTTGTAAAGTAACCGTTGTTATAACTTTCCCACCAAAATTGAGTCACACTTTTCACAACGGGTTTTTATACTTAAAACCGTTGTTAATAGTTTTAACAACGGGTTGCTTAAGAAAACCAACCGTTGTTAAAACCTTTTACAACGGACGCTTTAACAACGTCTGCTATTTTATATAACAACGGTTTTTAACCGTTGTTATAGCCTGTATCTGTAGTAGTGTATTAGTCTAGGTTAAATTAAGGAGGTGGAGATAGTATTTGTGAGCACAATCTTATGAGAGTCGATTTGTGATGTTCCCTCCGAGAGGAAGCTTCAGTTTGTTCTGGGCTCAAGTGGATTGACGTTCGTCTGAATTTGGAGATTGAAAGAGTGTGTTCGGATCTTGGCGACCACAAGATCGTTTGTCCTTCATCTCGTTTGGGTAGTCTGATGCGTGTCCTAAATATGATGTTTTACACCCCATTTTACACTCATTTCAGAGCTCAATTGTGTAGTTTTATGCTACTATTTGCCCCATTTCGTCTACTTTCGTATTTTTATGTAATATTGCAGATTTATGCGGAAATGAGTAGATATTGAGCCAAATCCGTCCCCGAGTACCTTGCACTGCATTTGACGTAAAGTTTTCACTCAAGGAACGAGCTTGGTGCGCATTTCGAGACCCAAAAGACAAATCCACGAGAAGTTAAAAGCGGACTGTCAGCTACATCAGTCGATCGACCGCTGCCCTTAGTCGATCGACCAATGCACGACAACCAGAAGCTACTGTTTAGAGCTTACCAGTCGATCGACTGCTTATCCTAGTCGATCGACCGTACCGCTATTCTGACGAGAATTAAAAGATCGAGATTAAGGAAGCCCATCATATTTAGGTTTTAGAAATAAGTGTTACGTATATTTCTATATAACGTAACTGACTTTAGGAATTATTCATCAAGATTTAATCAAGTCTTTTACCAGAAACTTTAGGGAAATAATTAGGGTTCGTAGGTTATTGCTCTTTCATTAATAAAGTTCGTTTTGCAATCGATTTTTGATCTCTCTTTTGCAATTCCTCTACACGGTATTCATCTGTTTCAATATTCAGTTTGTTTGCTTTCATTCGTAGTATAGAATTGCTAGGATTAGATCTCCCGAAACCGATTTATCGTTTATGTTATTTGTTTGTTTATTTAATTCAAGCATGAATTCAGTAGTTTATTTCGTTAATTTAGTTGTTGTTTTCATCAATATCACGAGTAGCTAAATTATTCGTGCTAGGATGTAGGGAACCTATAGTTAGGCGGCATTAGAATTAACATGGCCTGAAATCGCGTGTTGGTCGATCGACCGCCATACCTGATCGATCGACTGGCTACGTGAGGTGTTACCTTCGTTTTAATTGATTTAATTCTATATTTGACGAATCAAGTGCACGCGATTAGTTGAATGTTTAGGTTCTGACCGACCCAATAGATCGAAAGATAGGGGAAGTTGCTAGACCACCAATTAAAATGACTAGATTAGAAAGATCGAAAGATATGCTAGTTTAGCCTTTTGAGTCACTTTTCAGGACGAAAGTCAGTATTAGTGATATTAGAGACCTGTAGCGAGATCGAAAGATGCTACCTGTTAAGAGTGGACCGAGAGGACCTCTTATTTTCCCGCCTCACATGTTTGATTTAGACCTGCTTAGTATGCTGCCGCCGAAACTATAGTGAACCGACCATCCTAATACCCTTCTTTATATTTAATTTAATACATTTCTTTAGCTTAATTTATATTTCATTGCCTTTAGTTATAGACCAAATCACAGCAAACCCCTACACACTTTGTTACCTTAAGACTAAAATTAGACAATTATTAATTACATTCGCCTCCCTGTGGTTCGACCCTGCTACCACTGTCTATAGTTGTAGTTGGATTATAAATTTTATCTTTGGTACTCACAACGACGGGTATCAAATTTTGGCGCCATTGTCGGGGAGTCAATTGTTCTAATTTTTAGTTGTTTTATTTTAGTCTGTTTCTTAGTTTAAGGGACATTCGTTCCTTAAACTATTCTCATATTCTTTTTGTAGTTTCTTCTTATGCGCAGGTCACAGGGTGGTGAATTAGTACCTTTTAATCCTGAGATTGAGAAGACCTTGCGTGAGTTGAGACGATCATCTAGGATATTGCCGACAGAGGAAGAGCTGAGTACTCTGTCTAGTTACTACGAGAACGAGCTATACGAGGAGGATCCACCTTCATCACCCATTTCCACTTCTTCAGC